>NW_007730023.1:144435-168690 GCF_000696425.1 Galeopterus variegatus
CCCAGTCCAATTGGTCTAAAGTTTTGTTTAGATCTTGTGTTTTTCTGTTGATTGTTTGCCTATATGATCTATCTGATGTTGAGAGTGAGGTGTCAGGTCTCCTACTATTATGGTATTTGGGTCTATCTCTTTCTTTAGGTCTAATTGTGTTGGCTTTATATATCTCACTGCCCCTATGTTAGGTCCATATATATTTATGATAGTTAGTTCTTTTCTCTGTATTGTTTGCATTTTTGTTTTACTGGTGGGTTTTGCTCTTTCTTGAGTATTCATGGAAGTGATAGTTGTTTTGCAGATACCAGGTGCAATACTCCCTTGAGAATTTCTTGCAGGGCTGGTCGTGTGGTGGCAAACTCCCACAGTGTTTGTATGTCTGAGAAATATACTATTTGTCCTTCATTTCAGAAGGATATCCTTGCTTGGTATAGTATTCTGGGCTGGCAATTTTTGTCTTTTGGTATTTTGAATATATCATCCCACTCTCTTCTGGCTTTTAGGGTTTTTGATGAAAAGTCTGCTGTTAGTCAGATGGGGTTCCCTTATAGGTGACTTCATGCTCTTCTCTTGCAGCTTTTAAGATTCTCTCTTTGTCTTTGAGCTTTGCCAATTTGGCTATAATGTGTCTTGGAGAGGACTTTTTGAGGTTGAACTTGTTTGAGGATCTTTGAGCCTCCTGAATCTGAAGGTATGTATCTCTCCCTATACATGGGAAGATTTTTTTCTATTTTGTTGAATATGTTTTCAATACCTTTTCCTTTTTCCTCCCTTTCTGGAATCCCCATGATTCAGATATTTAAGCTCTTAAGGTTTTCTGCTATCTCTCTTAGATTTTCTTCATTTTTTAAAAAATTCTTTTTTTTTTTTTTTGTCCACCTGAGTAATTTTGAAAAGACTGGCTTCAAGATAAGAAATTCTCTCTTCTGCTTGTTCGAGTCTGCTGTTTGAGCTCTCTGATGTGTTTTTTATTTCATTAAAAGAATACTTCATCTCCACAAGCTCTGCTACATTCTTTTTTAGGACATTATTTTCTTTGTACATTTCCCTCTTCAGGTCCTGGATACTTTTTCTCATTTCATTGTGTTGTCTAACTGAATCTTATTGTATCTCATTGAGTTGCCATAGAATTGTTGCTTGAAATTCCTTTTCCATCATTTCAAGGACTTTCTGTTTTATAGGATCTGGTATTTGAGAATTATTATATTCCAGTTATGTCATATTTTCTTGGTTTTTTTCATATTTCTAATATCTCAACATTGGTGTTTTGTTATCTGGTAGAGAATTTGCTTTTTCTCATACTCTGGAGTTGGGATTACAGAGAGAGAGTTTCTCTTGCGGATGTGTCTTATAATGTTCGTAGAATGGGGGTGTTTTAGTATTGGTTCCCAGTAGAGGCAGTACTGTAGTCTCCATGTAGGTATTTTGTCTGAATTCTGTGTTGGAGCTGAATCAGAGTGCCTCTATGACCTAGTCCCTGGGACACCTTATTTCTTTGCTGAGGTTGGTGACACTACGTTGGTTCATCAGGACATGGGCAAGCCCTTAAATTTTGGGGGTAGCACCTTGGAATCTTGTCACTCTTAGGTTATAGTATGTGTTCTTGGGCAGAACTGTTGGCACCCTGGCTAGCTCACCCTGACCCTGATGGGTGCACTAGCGTATACTAGTTCTCCTCAATTTGAATGTGTAACTCTAGGTATGATTTCTCTTTTTTCTTTCCTCTTTCCCTGGGTTCCTCTGGTGACTCTCCTTCTGTCTATACGATGAGTGGTCACCAAGTAACCTATGGGGTAGCAGGTGGCTGCTATTACAGCAGTGAGCCATCCTTGCAGTAGCAGTTGCTCTGGCAGTGGCTGTCATGGCCCACTCATTCCACAGTGGTGTCTGCAGCAGGAGCAGGGAGTGCTGCTGATGGCACCGTTGCCTGTTACTCTGACAGGACCTCTCAGCAGCTGGGGAGAATCTCTCGGGGCAGAGCTTACTTGCCCAGGTCCTGCATGGCTTCATGTCACTCTGGCGGGGCCTTGGCAGTGACTGAGTAGGTATCTCAGGGGCAGGGCTCCCCTCTGTGTCCTTTATAACATTATTAACAGTTTCAAGTATCTATGAGAAAAAGACAATTTTAATTTTATGCCATGTTATTTTAGATGTATTTTATTACTCCTCCTCATAGAGAGTATGAATGGCAACACTTCCTCCACAACCTCCAACATATGCCTAAGAAGCATTTACAGGGTTTTTAAATAGCCCTGTTATCTCTTGGGATGTGTTTTTAGAAATAAAGAAAAGCTCTATTTTTTAAGGATGTGCCCTTTCTATGGCATTTAACTAGTTATTGACAGATTTTTGATTGATGCTCTTAACAGGGTGGATTGTTGCATTGTTGGCTGTTTTAATAATATTTTATTTATTTCATCAACCATTAATATAAGCATTGTATCACAGGCACAAAATTCAAAAGGAACAAGTAAGACAGTCTCCCTCACACCTTCTTCCAGCCATCATTTTCCCTTCCCCAGAAGTAGCATTTTCATAGATCAACACAGGAAATGCATGAAATGATAGATAGTAAAAGACCCCTTTATCCATATATCCTATCCACCCAGTTTACTTCGCCTCAAACCACGCTCTTAATTTTACATACACTTTATATTATTTTGATCTTATCTACATATTTGAGTATATGTTCCTCATCCTATTTTTATACAAACATTGGCATACAATACACAGTGTTTTAAACTTTTATTCTCACTTAACAATGTCTTTGAGGTCTTTATGTATCCATTCATAAGGAGCTTCAGCAATCTTACACGCAGCTCCATTGTATTCCATTGCATGAATGAACCGTAATTTATTCAACCAATCCCTTAGTGATGGGATCTAGAATGTTTCCAGTATTTTACTATTACAAATAGTGCTGAATAACCTTATATGTACATTATTATGTGTGTGGGGGGGGTTGTTTTTTCAGTATTCATTCTTGTAAGGGTTTAAGCTTTGGCAATTTAGTAGATATTGTCAACTTGCTCTCTATAGGGCAATTCTATGGTAACAAAAGATGTTAACAGAACCCTCTGTGCCCCTGCAAAAACCCATCTATCCCAACACTCTTCCCCAGTACCAAAAGAGATAAGAAATATGATGACGTTTTATTTATGATCACCCTTTTTACTTTATCATTCTTCCACCCCTAAACTACGTATATATATATTTCTAGATAGCATTTTATTTTTTAACATGTGTAAATGGAATCATGCTGTATAAATTCTTCTGTAATTCACTTCTTCCCCAGAACATTATGTTTTTGAGATCTTTCATGATGCCTATAACAGTAGGTTTTTTTTTTTTTTTTACATTTTCGCTTGTGTGATGTGCCATTGTAAGAATACACTGCAATTCATTTATCCATTCTAATACAGACATTTTTGTGCTGATTACTTTTTTTGCTATTTCAAACAATGTTGCTATGAACATTCTTGCCAACGTCCCCCAATTCACATGGTTTCAAGAGGTCTATAACTCCTGGGGTATACCTAGCAGTGGAATTTCTGCATTGTGTACTCTGTGTATTTCCAACTAGGTATTATAATCATTAGCTATTTTCCCAATAGGTAGTACATATGTTATCAGGGGTGGATCAGAGTTTTTGTTGCTCCACATCCTTGCCGATAACTGGTGTCAAGTTTTTAAATCAAGTGATTATGAAATCATGTCTTACTGTGGTTAAAATATGCATATTCTGGATTACTAATAAAAGTGAGCATCTTTTCAGGTGTTTATTCAGGTTTCCACTTCTGTAAATTATCTCTTCAAGTGTTCTGCCCATTTTTTTTTCATTAGGTTCTTTGTATTTTTCCTTATTAACGCATAAAGTGTACCTTGAACACTTTGGATCTAGGTATTTGTCAATTATATTTTTTAAATACCTAAATTAGAAGTAGCACTCCCTAATTTCAAGCCTGTCTTATTCTCTAATGTAAATATTTAAGACCATTTCTTCTTAAGTCTTATTTTAACTTCATCTTATATGCTTTGATACCGAGTATGTGTGCTATAATTTAATTTTTAATATAGTCTAATGTCCATTATTGCTCCTTTGGTTCATGAATTGTTTACAAGTGTGTTTTTGTATTTATAAAAGAATGGGGGAATTGCTTATAATTTTTAATTATTTATTTAAATTAAACTGCATTGTCCGCAGAGAATGTGTTCAGTATGATACCAGTATTTTGAAATTTGATAAGATTAGCTTTATTACTGTGATGTAGTCAGTTTTTACAAATGCCACATGTGCTTGAACATGATATATATTCTTCAATAAATCAAAATTGTAAATTGTACCTTTCAACTATTCTATGTCTTTACTGTTTGACCCATTAATCAGGCAAAAGAGTTTAATTTTATTATTAATATTATTATTAGCATAATGAATACTTTCTGTTTTTATATTCAAACAGGGTTTGTTCTGGGTTTATTTTGATGTAAAGTGTGAGGTTGAGATACAACTTTTTTCCCCCCCATATCTCAGTTATAACAATAGCTTTTATTGAATAATTCATCTTTCTGACTACCAATTTGTTACATCAACTTTATTATATATCGTATTATTGTGTATTTGGTTTACTTGTGGATTTTTATCCTATTCCATTGGTCTATTTATGCAGACTAATGAATTAGGATAAAAATCCACAAGTAAACCAAATATACAATAACATGATGATATTTGGTTAGGTGACAATGAATAATGAAAACTAAAACTAGGCCCTGATGTAACTATAGTGATGGGCCAAAATCAGAAAATTAAGTCAGATCTAGGAAGAGAGACTTTAGAAAGGTGGATAGGGTCATGGTCTTTTTGCCTAAAGAAGAGTGTGCAAATAATGAATATAAATGTAAATCTCAACGGAGGGAAGTACACTTTGTTAGAAATTATTTAAACCCATGTAACAAAAGACCGTAATTCTTTGCTCTTTATAAGACATCATATTAAGGAGATAAAAGTCACACTAAATTATACTTGCAGTACTTACCCGTGTCCCCAGAAAAAAAAGGTAAATATAGTTAATGCATGTATTTGAGTATTTTGACTTTAATCTAAACCAACTAGATTAAAGAAATTTACTTATTGAATAAAAATGGCAAGAAATGATGGTTGCAATTGGAATGTGATGGTAAAGTGTATATAGGTATATTCCATATATATATTCCGTTATTCCATATATATATGAAATATATATATTCATTGTGCCTAAAACACTTCCTGCTAGTAAATTAAGACAACCATCTATTGTTTGTACTTACAATGGACATGTGGAATTCATACAGATTAATGTTTACCCTACAAAATTTCAGCAAGGCTTTTTCCACCTCTATAACACCCTTTGTTACACATTCAAAAAATTAATCCTGACTGCCCCAGAAGGTAGAAGGGAAAGAATAGTAAGACAAATAGTTCACTGAGATTTTTAAAATTCTTTCAGATTAAAAAATAATAATAATAATTTATATATATAAATATATATATATCTTGAAAATACTGTGTTGATGTTATATCAGAAACAAAATTATTTCCACTCATCTACAAGTTCAGGACACATGACTTTTTTAAGTCATAAATCATTTTGCTTCATAACTTTTGGTTTCATTTCCCTTGATTACATTCTAAAAACTAGCAATGGGAAATACTATATACAGTGATATAAAAAATATAGAGGTTGATGCTGAAATCTGTTCTGCTGGGCTCTGCTTAATCTAATACTCAAAGCCCAAGTGATACGTAAATTTGTATATATCACCTTCTTCAGAACATTAGCATTTTGTTTCCTATCTTCGTCTAAAATTAGTGTTTTATTAGTTGTTCTAATATGTTTTATGAATCAATTCTATGTTGCCTGCATTTTGAGAATACTTCTGTTTGAATAAGACAAAAATGAGCATTTAAATTGGGAACCTATTCAATTCTCCTGAGCTATTAGTGATATCAGATCCTTCAGCAAAAAAGCTATTTTATCATTTGCTAAGTACACAGACACTGCATAATTATATCCATTAAAAGCCAAGTCAGGTATGCATTTTGGGTGCCAGGCTGCTGGTTAAAGCCACCCCCTCCAGACCTGTGGCTTCTGCCTCTGCATTTCACACCAACCTCCCCAAACTTCCAGGGAGCAGCTAGAGAGGTTTTCATGTTTTTGTTTTTCATTTCCCTCTCTTAAGTACTCCATCTGTTTGCTAGCTTTTATCAGGGACATTTCTGAGAGCTAAATATGGTAGATTTATATTAACTGATTATGAAGTTTCCCATTAAACAGAAATAAGGGAAAGCCGTAAAGTCATTTGTGGAATTTGAGAGTGTGGAAGAGAATATATTAAGATTAAAAGACAACTGCTGGCATCGTTCTATTTTATGAAGTTTGGTGAAAACACTTTGGAGGAAGGAGAAGACATAGGGCAGTGAGAGGGAGAGAGGGAAGAGAGGGACCTAGGAAGGAAGGGAGGGAAGGAAGGAGGAAAGAAAAAGAGTAGGTAGGAAGGAAAACAAGCCTATAGTTTTCTTATACCAGAACTCGATTATGTTGAAATAGTTTTACCACTTGCTCTCTGAACTCAAGTATAAACTTTTCCAGTGAAAGGCCAAATCATGCAGATGGTAAGAAAAACAACCTAAAAAGATATTGGTGAAAATAGAGCAATTATTTAACTTTTAGAATTTTAAAAATATAACTTTTAGAATTTTAAACTTTTTTTTTTTAAGTGTAGGTCAATCCAGAAATTCTTTGCGAACTATTCTATAGTAGATTCTCAGACAATAGAGTTTATTGGCAATATAAATTGCTTTAATTATAATATCCAAAATATATTATATAATTAAAATATACTATTACATTAGAATATTCATTAAAATATTTAATTATATTAAAGATATGTAAATCTGTAATCAAGTGAGTTGCTCTATATTTCAGATGACTGCAAACCTTTTGGGGAAGAAAATTTAGCAGTGCACGTCAAAAGCTATGTCAATGCCATACCCTTTAACACAGTAATTTCATTTCTAAGTAAAAATTGAATTATACCATATGCATGAAAATATGTTTCAATTATAATGATAAAGAAGGAAATAATATAAATAACCAAGGTAGGGGATTGATTAGAGCAGTTGCTATCAATGGGAGGGGCAAATTTGTCCCCCAGGGAACATTTGGCAGAAGACAGTGACCTACAACAAAGAATAACCCAGTCCAAAAATGTCAATAGTTCCAGCATTCAAAAACTTAACACAAAAATTAGCAATCTTTAGAGCTCATATTATAAATTCTAGGCTTGAACATGGAAAATTATTCTGATATACTAAAAGAAAACTGTAGTATGCAAATTCATATGTACATTATGATCAGTGATAAATTTACCATGAAGCTAGTGAGACTGAAGTTTCAGGATCTCTCACTTACATAGTCACTTCACAGGTCCTTAGAAAGGCTATAGCAATGTGTTTCATATGGCTATAGACTTTTGTAAAAATTTTTAAATTAAGATCATTTTAATTTTTTCCTGTGAGACTTTTTTCTCCACCCCCCGCCCCCGAAGTTATACAGGAACCACTAAGCTACATCTGCATTTGATTATAATCTTAATAAAGTGAAACATAATACACATGATCAGGAAAAAAAAAATGTGATGGGAAATTACCAAATGGCTAACAGCAGTAATGTAATGATGGTCGGGTCATGGGGAATAGTTTTCTCTTCTCCTGTTTCCTAGTGTTTTGCTAATCTGTTATGTTAGTTTACAAGAAAAAAGTGCCAGTGCTCTTAGTAACTAGATCTAGAACTGGGAGAACACCCCTTTTACGATATTCAATGATTCAACACAGTCTCGAGCCAGCCCAGATTGAAAAGGATGGAACAATAGGCTCCTCTCCATGGAAGAGTCTTGCAATACAGCAAAGAATGGGCTTGAATGGTGGCCTTCTCTGAACACAAGATACCATAGCAAGGAACATTTGAATTCTGGGATTTCCATAAGGTAAGGAAGGATCTGCAATACAGGGCAGGCACCTTCCTAGAAATACAGATGTGCTGGAAATGTATCTGGACATGGTTATGTATAGAAACAATCATACAACTGTGAACTGTGAGTATTTGAAGTTCAAAACTTCTCTTTTTAAGTTCAAGGGAAGTTTCTTAAGATTGGGGATAACCTCAACAGATGTCAGATCTCCATTCTTATTTATCGGTAAGTTTAGATGATCTGCATTCTGAAATATCATTTGTCTTAGCATCTTAAGCACACCCATTTCTCCATTCTCAATGCAAGATCCTTGTCACTAGTAAATGACTTCCACAGCTAGTCACAATTTACCCCTCTACTCATGTCAGTCATATTAATTCTGTTCTCAAGCCTGTGTTATACTTTCATATGAGAAGAGCTTTAAAAGTTGCCGCATCTTTATAAAGGAAGATAGGAGAGCCTTACACAGGAATTCACAATGTCCCATTCCCCAAAGTGCTTAGTAATGCAACTGTGTGAGGAATTTGACTAACTGGTGTTGCAGATTCACCTGGGCATGCGTGCTAAATAATTATATATGACACTGAATTGCATTCTCAGAAAAATGTATTAGGACAAATCCATAATGATGACATACAGAACATGTGGATAAGAAATAAATGTGTCTGACAGCCAGCTATGGAATATGAGAGCACTTAAGTAGTATCTTGCCAATTAGAATGCTCTAAAACCGGACTGTCCTAAAATTCTCCAATATATTTTTCTACAAAAATCTATTCTGTAGAAAATCAGTGATACCTAGATGAAATTTTGAAATCTCTACTAGCAATATCATTTTTATGTATTTTTTAAATGGACAGTAACTAATGTTTGGACTGGAATTTTTTTTAAAGAAAACATACAAACTACACTTTACTGATGAAAGTTGTCTCAAGCTGAGAAGACTCTCTCTTCATGATCATGATGTACTCGGTAGAGCAACTAAGAAGTAAATGAAGCAGAACTCACTAGAGACCACCCGAATCACCATCACATTAATCAGAATTGTTGACTAGTGTCCCTCTTTGCTGGGTAACAAAATTCTTATTCTAACTGTACGAATAAATTAGCAGGGCTGTTATTTGCATTGGAGGATTAATATGCTGTAGATTCAGTCAATCTTACATGTGCTTAATGAACAAATAGTCAAGATAAATAAAATCTGTGCATATGTTATGAAATAAGGAGATATTTGCAAATATCAACAGAGAAAGATATTTTCAAAAAGTCCACTTAGAAGCATCTGAGTATGCCACAAATTGACCTGCACTTAGCATTATTTTACATTCTTTGTGCCGCATTTCTCTGACATATTGCCCTTTTATGTCAAAGATATCAAACAATCCTATTTCCTGATATCAAAGTACCATGCTTCAATTCTGTGACCAAAAAATTAGACAATAAATCAACATTATCTTTAACTTTCCATTCCCCATTTTATATTTACAGAAAACTTCTTAACCACCTCTCCCCTAAAAAATGTCAGCAAATATTTTCACCACACCCTTGTTATTTTTAGTTTATCATGGCTATAGCAGGAATGGAATTTAGGATTAATAAAGAAGAGTTTCTTCAGTTACTTATGTGGCAAATGGAACCGTCTGTGACAGTGCTAGGACCCGATGTCATGAAAACTTTAAAGTCAAGAAATGCTCTGGGGAAAGTAATCTAAAACCATTTTTCTTTTATTTTGGACGCAGTTGAAACAAACTTGTATAATACATTTTCCCAGCTCGTACATATTCATTCATTCAAGGACCTAATCAGTCATCCAATTGACACATATTTAGTGATTATTTTCTTGCAATGTTGATACTGGGAACACAGAATTAAACATGATTAATAAGATAAAATCTCTCCCTTAGAGAACAGGGAAGGACTCACCTGACTTGTTTGCTGTTACACTGTCATATTCCCCAGTACCTAAGATTACACTTGGCACAGAGTAGATATTTACAACTTTCCTTCCTTCCTTCCTTCATTCCTTCCTTCCTTTCTTCTCCTTTCTCCCTTCCTCCCTTCCATTTGTCCTTTTTGTTGTTGTTGTTGTTTAAATGAATAACATTAAAAAGAAATAAAGACTGATGGAAATAAACAGAACTAAGAATATAGTTCTTAAGAAGCTATAGAACTATAAGAAGTTATAGTTGGGGCCGGCCCGGTGGTGCACTGCTACAGTGTGCCGCTTGGGAGCGTGGTGGCGCTCCCACCTGAGGTTTCAGATCCCACATACAGACCGGTTCCCGCTCACTGGCTGAGCAAGGTGTGGGAGCAACACCGAGGGTTACAATCCCGTTGCCGGTCCCGGTCCGGTACGGGGGCGACACTGAGGGTTGCGATCCGTTGCCGGACATGAAAAAAAAGACAAAAAGGGAAAAAAAAAAAAAGAAGTTATAGTTGTATAAGAAGCTTAGCTGACTGGGGTTTGAGTGAACGGCCTTGCCTATCTTAGGAGCCCTCACAGGATTGAAGCTTGTGTCTGTCTTATTCTGCCTTGAAGCTCCAGCATTAAGCCAGTGACTTGATAAAAGAAGTAATCAATTAATAATTGATAGCAAAATAAATGATTCAGTATATTTTCCTCATAGGTCAACATAGTTTTGAAGTTCAGTTTTCCAAGAAAATGTTAAATGAAGCACAGTATATTCTACTCAAGAAAACAAGGTTTGCAGCTCTTTTTTTTTTCCTTAAATCTGGAAAATCATTTATATAGAAGTCCTCATTTAGCTTTTGTGCCTGATGAATGAGCTATACTTGATATTCTTTTGCTTTCTCAGTAACCATCTCATCTAGAAAACAGGGTGGCACTTCCCATTTCTCTAGCTTTTTTGTGGTGGTGAAGCTTCTATCAAAACATCTTACCTCTCATTGGTAACTCACTCTGTAGTTTGCAGAGTCTCACAGGTGGATGAAACCTAACCCTGCTGTAAATCACAACGTGGAACATTTCCTGCATATTTTACAAGTCAGAAAAGAAAATACATTGTCAGCCAGCATTCAGAAGCACATTATATCTCAGAAAGTCTGCCCCTTGTACCTGTCAGCCTGAACAGGTCCTTTCATGCAAACCTTCCTGCCATTTCATTTGGAGGAGTCAGACAACTCCCACACTCCCATCTTTCAAATTAGCCCACATGTCCTAGTTTTCCTTTGAAATGTTTCCAAACCACTGGAGCTCACCTCATCATAGACCCCCATCGATGAAATGGAGGACTGAGGTTGTGTCATATATAACTAATAATTAGAGTTATTTCCACCTTCTCCACATTGTTGACAGACAGTGAATAAAGGCAATGTTGTTACACCTACAATTGATCTATTGAAGTTAGGACTTGTTTTTGACTCATGAAAATACAACCTTTTTCCAGAGCAATCCTTAGCCAATGATTTAGAACCCTGATTCCCTTATTTATTTAATTTTTTTAACTAATTCTCCCACTGCTCAAGCAATGAGGCATATCATCATTATTTTTATTATTATTATAACTGCCTGGCTCTGCAGAGTACACGGGTGGCATATGTACAAACACGTGGAAAGAAAAGGCACACAGAATCTTTCACTAACATTGAGAAGGGAAAGACACCATGATTGCTTTCTACTGTCTTTTTCATTTTAAGTAGTGAGTGTCTTACCTTGGTTAAGCATTTCTGGATTAAGCATAGATGGTACGAGGGTAATTCAAAAGTTTGTGCAAAAATGGAATGAAAAGATAATACGAATATTTCCATGAACTTTTTGAAGTACCCTCATGTGAGAGGCTGTATGAGTAGAAACTGGGAACGTAGGTGTCAGAGCCAAGCTCATCTGTGTTGGCATTTGGGCTGCACCATTTAGTAGCTCTGTGACTGCTAGCATTCAAATGGCTTTGAACGCCATTCCCCAATGTTTAAGCTTTCATCCAAAGGAAAAAGAGAGACTTTGAAGGTCTTGGGGCAGAGGAGTAACATGGTAGGAGAAATGCTTCAAGATAACTTGCAAAGGGGAGATGTTGATGTGGAGGAGTCATTGAACTCCATTCTCCTTCTGGGTACATAAACGGACTCTATTTCAGGCACTGAATCGGTTCTCCTAGTCTCATAAACAGTGCTGTAAATGACTGGTGTAATGGAATGATTGACTGAAAAATCCAGGTAAGGAAAGAAAGATGATGACTGATGAGTTAAAATTCAACACCGTGTATAATTGACTTTTCTTTTGAATAATTTAGATTCATCTTTTGAGTGTTAGCTGAGTAAAATACACAACTCACTCCATGCTTTGCTTAATGTTTTAATAATCAAGAAGTATTGAATCAACACCCACCTTCAGGCAATGTCTCAAATCCAGAAGATACAAAGAGTCCTGAGGTGAAAGTTTCCCTTCAAACTTCCGTCCCTTTGGCATTTGCATAAGGTTTCAAAATAGCAGTACGATTTGGATCAGATAAAAAGGACTGAGGTGGCTTCAGCTAACTGCAGAACACAGATGCGATGTTATTACCCAGCTGTGAGTCATTTTCCTCCCAATCAGAGGTAGAATTTTGAATAGACTGAAAGCACATTCTCTGCAGAGATGCTGTGTCAATTCAGGCACTCATTCATTTAAATCATGTAATAGCCCCAAAGGGAGGTCCTTCCTCTCTCCCTGCAATGCTATGCTCTCTCTGAATGGCCAGGTAAATGGCCTAGAAGTGAATAGTCCCCGAGCTCCCATGTTTTCATGACCTGTTTTTTCATAGATGTGAACTTGGCTGTGCAACAATCTACTAGTGCCTCAGGCATTCCTGTGGCCTTTGCCTAAGCAGAAAGGGTAGAACTTTTTAACCCCAACAAGTGAAACGCAAAATCAGGGGTCAGTGGAGAGACTGGCAATGGGCTGGTGACAATGACAGCCACTTTTGATTGCTTTAAGCAATAAGTGTGTTGCCCCCACATTCTCCACATTAACTGTCCACTGTTGTCAAAAGTCTTACTGCGTATTACATCGATTTGCTAATATCCCTCGTGGCTGTGAATATGGTCTGGGAGCTTTTTTTCTTTTTATAATCCTCAGCACACAACTGTTCTGAAATCACGTGTTGGAAGCTCTTGCCTAGAAATTGTTGACAGCAGTGAGGAAAAGAACAGCACTTAATAAAATAGAAGAGCTTCAGTGACATTTACAAAATTGCTTTTCCTTCTGATTTAGTTGGAAAAATTATTTTTCAGATTCTAGGAGATTATTGTTTCTCATACACTTCATAGAATAAAATACTCTGAACCAGAAAGAATTTCAGAGATCACGTTCTGTGTTGTGTATGCAGATCAGGAAACTGAAGTTTGGAAAAATTATTTTTCAGATTCTAGGAGATTATTGTTTCTCATACACTTCATAGAATAAAGTACTCTGAACCAGAAAGAATTTCAGAGCTCACGTTCTGTGTTGTGTATGCAGATCAGGAAACTGAAGTCTAGAGAAGTTAATTGACCTGCCCAAATTATGGCTGCAAAGTCAACCAGTGAAAACAAAAATTCTCTAGCAAACCCTGCTTTCTTTCCTTATAATTAAAATTTATTCATTCATGTTTTCATTTGGCCATCAGCTGTTTATTGAGCAGCTACTATGTGGCAGAGCTCTCATGGCAGTGAGAATACAATGGTAGATGGAACAGACCAAGTCTCTGCCCTTATGTTGGTGACAAATGCACTAGCCCCTTGCTAGTCAAAACACATCAGCATCATCTAGCAGTTCATTAAAAATACAGAATCTCAGGCTACACCACAGACCTACTGAATCAGCAATATACTTTTAAGCAATATCCCCTGGGATTCATATGCATATTCAAGTTGAGAAGACATAATGAGTTAAAAAAGGGAAATAGGAAGTGTTGGGGTTGTTTAGTGGGCAATGACTTAAGAAAGAGAGAGGCAGAGTGCCTGGGCTCTGTGGCACATCTGAAGGACTGGGGCTTTTGCTCTGAGCTGGAAAGGAAAACTGGACAGGGCTTTGGGAAGAGGTGTGACATGATCTGACATAAATATAAATTATACATGGCACAGCTTTAAATGGTAAGCAGATGAAAACAGATCAGTGGTGGCCTGGCAACAGGGGATAAGCCACAAAGGGGCACAAAGAACTTTTGGAGATGGGAGAAGTATTCTATATCTTGACTGTGGTGGGATTACAGCAGCGTATACGTTTGTCAAAACTCATCTATTGGTGCACATAGAATGAGTTTATTCTATGATATGCAAAGTGCTTCAAAAAGTTTAAAAAAAGAAAAACATGTTAGCTACATTATAAGCAGGATATAACTTAAATTGTGTAAAAGAAAAAAGGAAGCAAAAGAACAGCTGTTGCAAAGTGTGACAATTGAAACCAAACTTCTCCCCAAACTATGAGAGAAGTGGGGATGTGGTCATGTACGTGAAGACTGGTTGCTGCCAAGAACACTCCAGGGCCCCAAAAAGCTTGATTTAATTTTTGATTAATCAAAAATTAATTCTGCACACTAATTTTTGAGCAAAAATTAGTTTGCAGAATTAGGAGTGGAGAATTCAAAGTGATACTGAAATGACAAAATATGCAAGGTCAGGAGGTAGAAGACCTTCTATTTTTACCTCAACTTCTTCTACTACTTAGCTTTGTGACCTTGGACAACTCACTTATCCTTCTTGGGAAGGCAATTTTTTTTCTCTTTCAGATAGTCTCAGAGCACCTGTTTCCACGTTGCTGTGTAGGGGTCAAGTGTAATGTAAGAGTTGGGAAAAGCCTCGAAAATTAGAATGCACTGTATATGTGTAAGGACTGTTAAAACTTCCTTCTCCAAGTTCCATTTGTATCAGCGAGGCCAAGAAGGTGGAAAGTGGAAAGAATTCCAATTATTAGATGTTTCTCCAATTATTAGATATTTCTGACACTGACATAACTTCACTGATGTTTATGCAAAATTGTGTTTATTACATGTGTTGAAGTATTCCCAAAACAGGTCCTACACCTGCTGTTCTAATACTGTATAGAGTCATTCTTCTCAATAAAAGACAAAATGGTGAAAAATAAAAATGTGTGTTTTGTAAAGATAGGGTGTAGGTAATAAAACTGAACATCACACAATAGATATGATAGATACTTATACATTCATGTATCTGATAACATTTTCTTGAGCATTTGTCACTGAGTGAGGCATGGAAGGACATACAAAGATGAATAAAACAGTATCCTGGTCCAGTGAGCATTTCTAATGGATACCAATGAATCCTTCCAATGAATGTTTCCGTAGTGTTTTGCTAATATATGATACATGCACAAGTTAGTTTCTAAGCTGCACTTTAGGGGTGCATCATGATTCAGAATTTTCATGTATTGCCAAGAATGCTACTCTGATTCTACACGGAACCCCAAACCAAACAATTAAGGTCAGGGGGAAAGGTAATGTAATGCAACCTGTGTTTCAAAGCACAATCACCCACTAAACAGACATTGCTGCAAAAATAAGTATATTCAGCACATAGCTGATACACCTCGGATCTATGGCTGACATGATCAGTTCATGCTGTAATGAACACTTACCCTTATTGTGTTTTGGCTGTTTCTTATTCAAGTTTGTGTTTGTAGGAAATGACTAGTATCATAAACCCTCCTGACAAAAAGCACATTTCCATTTTCTAAATAAGAAGGGTTTTTTTGTGTGTGTGCCATAATAAATGAGTTCTTGTGAATTCAGCTGTGCCTTTCTAAGTACTATCTTCTGGCACTGGCTTTGCCTTATCTGTACTCTGCTATTTCCAGATAGCATATTTTGCTAGATGTATCTGAAGATTTATAATCGCACCTCCTAGTTGGAAATCAAGGCTTGGCATTAATTAACAGTTACTGGTGAAATGGCCCACTGGTAAAGCAAATGCATACATTTCTAGAATAGTAATTTGAATTCTTCTCTGAAGAATCCAAAGCGGCAGGCTGTCCCTTCACAGAACTTTCTCATTTCCCCAAACTTGTAATAAAGCCATCTCATTGTATCTTCAGGCTGGTAAGCATCAAGCGGTTTGTTTTCTGTGCTCATTCTGTTCAGCACCTGCCCTCATGCTCACTGAAGCCCTACGGCAGACTCCAGGATCCTATTTTTTTAAATAAACAATTATGGCACCTTCAAATATGGATTTTATCAAAGGAGTGATCTAAGTGTCCATCACTGATTTGGACCAAGCAGTTATTCCTTGTAATCCATCAGATGAGACTCAGGAAATGAGTCCTGTATATAGGGACACATGTCAAATACATTATAAAAGTGCTGCCTTCTTGGTTAAAATGGTGTCACTTCCATCCATCCAACTGTGCAAGCTGAGAGCTAGGGAGTCATCCTTTATATCTCCCTCTTCCTCAGTGTCCATATGCAACCCATTCTATGTTCTGAAATATTCCTTCTGGATTCATTCTGTCCTGTTGTGTTCTTGGATCCATCCATTTTCCCCTTTTTCAACTGTCTCCATTTGGTGAGTATACGCTGACACTTTTCTCCTAACTGGTCTCCCCCCCACATTTGCTCACCCCTCTTTCCAGTCTTCTCTGCACCCTACACTGAGAGCAGTTTCCAGATTAACAAGCATGTCTGGTGAGCTCCAAGTTTAAAACTCTACAATAGTTTTCATTGCTTTTAGTATAAAAACTGAAATATTTATCATGACCTCAAAGGCCCTGCATGTTCTAGCCCACTTACTAGAATGTTACCATTTACCTCTTTGGGAAAAAGAGATTCCCTCAATGGAGAATACTTCTCTCCAGTCTCCTCTCTTGGTTAGTTCTTTTCCTCCACCTTCATATCTCAAATCAAGAGCTAATTCCTCAGAGTAGCCTTCCTGACCACCCCCACACTCATGCACACCCCCCAAGCCCCCCATTCCTTTGCCTGGGCCATCACAGTGCCTGGAATGTATTCTTAGAACCAAACTTTGAACCAGTTCTTTGCTTTAAAATTTTTTTTTCTCTGTGATTTCTTGTGCAATGTACATCAAATTCATTATGTATATGAATTAAGAGAACAACTCCCAGCAGTTAAGAGTTTGGAGAATTCCAGTTTATGATTCATCCTGTCTCTCTCTCTCTCTCCCCTTTCTCTGTGATTTCTTGTGCAATGTACATCAAATTCATTATGTATATGAATTAAGAGAACAGCTCCCAGCAGTTAAGAGTTTGGAGAATTCCAGTTTATGATTCATCCTGTCTCTCTCTCTCTCCCCCTCCCCCACCCCCGTCTCTGAATAATGAAATTTCTACCAGCAGTAGATTAGAAGGTATACTTATCAGTTTGGCAATTTAGATTCTGTAACAGGGAATGACCGACATTAAGACATTGAATCAAATAAGGTCAGCGGCTAATTTTCCTTTCTTCCCACAAACTTTTGCACTGATTTACAGGAATAATTGAATTGAGTATAATTTCATAAAATATCAGTGACTGAATTTCATCACAAATCACTCATAAGTTCCCTTTTTGCTAAATTGTGGTTTTTGATTTAGTTTAACTGAAGGTAGGAATTTTATCTTAAGGTGGCTGTAACCAAAAATATGAAGATAAAATTTATCTCTACTGGAAGATTATGGGACAAGATCTACTGTAAAATTTCTTTCCATGGGAAGATTAGAGCAGTGCAGACTGGTTTGAAAAGAGTAAATGTTTTCATACTTTTATTCTAATTTATAAGAAAAGGTTTTTGTTCACTTTGTGTTCCTTGATTCATATTCTTCTTGGCTTCAGCCAAAATATATACACGGCTTTCCTTTGTCAGGATCATGATTTCTTCTAAAGGCACGGCAGAGACATGTTATTTAGTACCCAAATCCCATTGCTTGATGGCTTTCCCTGGTGGACCTTCGTTTTGAGTGCTGGGGAGTGAGCACTCTCCCTGAAGCAGCCTTCAAAAAATGATCTGTGGGAGTTGGAGGATAATTCCTCAGCTCCATCATCCCCTGGGTGGCTAACTACACCATCCCAAGGGTGCCCTGAATGATGAAGCCCTGTTACCCACAGTGGCCACCTGCTCGACAAAGCAACCTGGCAACCTTTATCAGCACCTTTCCAGTCCCTTCCTTGCCCTCATTCACATTCCCTCTTCTACCAGTATTTTTTGTCATCATCTTCCATATAAACTACATTCTCTAAAATCCTTATCTCAGGCTTTAGAATTTTCTGTAAAAGAAATTTACCTTGGGAAAAGGATCCATTTCTGGAGGGAACGCAACCTAAGAGAAAAGGCCTTGGTATTCATGAAAGGCTATAGGTAACATAAGACTGGAGGCTTAATGCCTGGCTTGTAAGATGGTTATGTGTTACTAGTTACTAAAATATTGAATGCTTTTATGTCAGTTGGTAAATAGATGGTTCTCTAAGCTCCCCAGAGGGCATGCCCACTTCCCTGCCACCAGTTTCTTCCCATGATACAAAATCTAAGGGCTAATTCTTGCCACCACAGGGGGCTTCCAAGACCCTCATCTGGTGCTATGGGCTCAACTGTCCTGAATGATTAATTTGCCTGCTATGTGGGTTATTAAATATCTTCAATATTATTTATGGTTAATTTCATACCCATCAGACCCAGATTTAAAGTAGAGCTCTGCCTTCAGTCATTACATAGAGAAGACTTTAAAGTCATATTCTCCTAACTCAGTCCTTGTTATTTCTCTGCATGGATGTTCTTCTGCTCTAGGTGTCTGACTGCTACATGCTAGATTTGTAGGGAAGCAGATGGATGAAAGAGATAGGAGAAGAAAGAGGAGAGAGAATAATCAGTACTCAATGAAGAACTTCTGGGAAATTGTGTGAGCATTTCAATTTGAACTGGCCAAATAAACAGAGTTTTTTGCATGGTGTCCCCACTGCGCTTATAAATGACAGAATGCCTACTGGTGTGCAATAGATTGGACTTCCCTGATATTATGTTTATATTCCTGTCTCTGCTTTTTTTTTCTTGACTCAAATGTTCATGAGAAAAGAAATATAGGGCCAAAAGTAACACACACATACACACAGAGACACATTTCCTAGTGGATATTTGCTCTTTGGCCTAGATACATGTGGTGGGCCAAATTCCAGGCTCAGCACCAGCTGCCAGAGCCGCTATCTACATTGTGACCTTTGGACATTAAGACATTTAATGCCTGCTCCTGTGCTCCCAGCTCCCTATTCAGGTTGTAAGTTTTATAGCTGGAAAAGCTTTTTCATGCTGATTTCATGGCGATTACATGTTAACCACCTCAGGGAGTTATGAAGAATTTAGGTTAAATGTGGGTAGGTAAGCAAGAAGCATGTGTCTAAATGATAGCTGTTCCTGAGCTGTATCCTTGATAACTCTGATGATGCCTGAAGATAGTCTGATTTACATCTATCATCGCATTATAAAGAACAGGGCCGAAGTGAGTTTATGAGCTGAGTTTTGCTGCAAATGCCAAAGTACAGGCCACAGATATATCAGTTATTAGAATCAGAATGATTTTATAACCTGCATGCATTTTGCAGTTTCTCATGACAGTAATCACAAAATTCAAAAGGCACACTTACAAGTGTCAAAAAGGCAACTGCAGGGTGGTTTCTGGTTTCTGCTGTGGCAAGGCAAGATTTACATACAGTTTCTCACTATTCAGATTTGCTATTGAAGTTTTGGTGGAATGCCAATGATTTCAGTTACTGGGTGTCAGTAAATGATGTCAACACAGCACCAAGTTCAAGGTGGGATAGTTTCTTGAAAAAAAGCAAGTGTTTGGTTCCCAGAAATCTTGTTTTAGGATCCACCAAGATCTCAGCACTTGAAGGCCTTTTATTTTTTTGAAACAGATTTTTATTATGTAAGCTTACAACTTTTTTTCTATGTTTCTGTTTTTGATATGTTTACTAATACACAGTGAATTTTATTTTTTTTTAATCTATTTTTCTTATCTGTACCTCTTGATAGCATTTGAGACGTGCAAATATTTGAAAAATTGAAAAATTAAGTAAAGAAAAATTCAAGCAAAAATGAATACAGAAAAACAATATTAAAAACCTAAATAAAATTATTTCTTAACTTTTTAACAAGCTATTGCACATTATATACTCACTAAAATCGCTAAAATTTTAAAAATACTAACAAGACCAAGAGTTGACAAAATTGTAGAATATCTGAAACTCTCAAACACAGAAAATAAAAAATGGCAGAACTCCTTTGGAAACCTTTTTGGCAGTTTCTAGTAAAGTTAAATGTACACCTACCTATCTTTTGACCTAGCAATTCCGTTCGCAGGTATTTACCCAAAGGATATGAAATATATATCCACATAATGACCTATATAAAAAGTTCATATCACCTTCACTTATAATAATTCCAAACTGGAAACAATCCAAATGTCAATGAACTGGTAAATGAATTAAAAAATTGTGGTATATTCACCTAATGAAATACTACTCGGCTATAAATGGAATGAATTACTGATACATTCAACCAAATGGATTAATCTCAGAATCATGTTTTTGAAGCAAGTTAAAGAGACACAAAAGAACATACTCCNATCATGGCTTAAATTTATTTTACTTTATTATAATTTAATATTATCCCCCTGTCCTGTGTCCCGTGTGTGTATCTGCACCTTAGCTATCAATAAACAGACAAGATTTTAAGAAAACACACGACTTATTTTATGAAATTAAATTGTGAATTAAATTTACAATTTGAAACTAAATTTATGGGATCAATTGGTGATTCTGACACCTACAAATCAGTGACACTCACATTTATATAGAATTTTGCTATTTTCAAAGCACTTTCACATTATCAAATGTAATCCTCACATTCGTATGATGTGCTAGATGGAGCAGGTATATTGAATAATTTATAAAGACTCCTAAAGAGAATTTTCATTGCTGTAATATCACCAGGAACCAAATGGAAAAGTAT
The DNA here is from genome assembly GCF_000696425.1 of Galeopterus variegatus. Classification (NCBI taxonomy): domain Eukaryota; kingdom Metazoa; phylum Chordata; class Mammalia; order Dermoptera; family Cynocephalidae; genus Galeopterus; species Galeopterus variegatus. The sequence goes on from NW_007730023.1 coordinate 165,358, forward strand.
TATCATTATATCCACTTTCTAAATGAGGAACTTGAGACCTAAAAGATAAAATACATCGTGACAGTTAAGTGTGATACATTTGGACAGAAAAATCCAAACAAATATATGTGGACATAAAATTTTAAAATAAAAGACCTTTCACAAGTTTTTTCTTTTCAGTCTTTATGATTAAAAAATAAATGCTTGGAAATTACTTTCTTCCAGCATCTCTAAAGCACACAAATTTTGGAAATAGAGCCTCATCTCAAAAGAGTTATTTTCAATTATTTTAATATTAAATTAAGGAAGGTTAGACTTTGATTTTGAAGTCAGTAACTAAAATCTGTCTATTTAGTGAAACCTTGAAACTAGAATTCACAACATACTTTTGGTTAGACAGGAAACAACAACAAAGATTCCAAATGAGAATAAGAGAAATATGTGGGTAAAATTATGCTCACTTTTAGTAAAATTGTTTCAAAATACTCTTATAGTCATTGTCAAAGTTACACTAATATTGATTGTACTAGACAATTATTGGGATGCTCTGAGGATACAGAAGATATGACCTCTGCACTGATAGAGCTGTCAGTCTGGTACTGCACATACATTTAAAGAAGCGTAAAGAAAAATATTCTAATTGAGATTAGAGAAAAAACACCTTACAAAGTCAGTAATAAGAAATTTCATAGACAGTAAATATACTTTCTAGTTGGGTACCCTTCGTAAATTTCCAGTGTGTGGATGTACCACTGATATAAATCACTGAATAAATAAATAAGGTAAAGGAACAGTTCTATTCACATTAGAATTCAAACTAATAAGTGTAGAAGGGCTGATAGAAATTACCATTTGTCAAACACCAGAGCAATACTTATTGTATGAAAAATGTATCAAAAAAATGCACAAATTAGTGACAAACATAAGATGAGAAAAGATAATGTTTATAGTGTCAAAGTATCTCCCCCAAGATACTTGTTGAATATAAAGGGGAAAATTGTAACTTTACAGGAAATAAACATGATGTATGCCACCTATCTTAAATAAATGATCAAAGTTAACATTATAAATAATAAAAAATTCAACATCATGTATCTCCTGATGTTATGCACTAAAAAGAGTGCACATTACATTTATGGTAATCTAGCCCAAAATGCATAGCCTGAATTTACATGAGACAACATCAAACAAACCCTAATTGGTAGACATTGTACAAAATAACTAGTCAGTGCTCTTCAAAAGCTTCAAAGTTATCAATGCAAACAAAGTCTGAGGACTGTCTTAGACTGGAAGAGCCCAAAGGGATGTGACAAACTAAATGAAATCAGGAATCCTAAATTAGATCTTACACTAGCAAAGGATGTCCATGAAACCATTGGTAAGTTGGAGGAGGCCTGCAGATTACTAAATAAAGTTATAAAAAGTTCATATCACCTTCACTTATAATAATTCCAAACTGGAAACAATCCAAATGTCAATGAACTGGTAAATGAATTAAAAAATTGTGGTATATTCACCTAATGAAATACTACTCGGCTATAAATGGAATGAATTACTGATACATTCAACCAAATGGATTAATCTCAGAATCATGTTTTTGAAGCAAGTTAAAGAGACACAAAGAACATACTCCGTGATTCCCTTTATATTAAGTTCAAGGACAGGCAAAATAGTCTATAGTGATTAAAACCATAATAGCAGTTGACTCTGGAGTACAAGGGGGTTGATTGGAAAGTAGCATGGGGAGAACTTCCTGGAAAGACGAAATGTTTCCCATCTTGGCCTGCGTGGTGATTACATAGTCACATACAATTGCCAAGTTACATTGATCTGTATGCTTAAGATTTGCATTATCTGCATATAAATTATACTTCAATAAAGTACTCTTAACATAAACAAAAGCTATTGCCCAGCCTCTGAGTTCTTGCTTAACAAGATTAATATCATCTGTTGTTTATCTGTTAGCTCAAAAGTTAAATTCACATTCATTGTACGACAAGATCTTATTTATGTGAAATCACTGGAACATGTACTTTTCCATGTAAGAAAATGTTCCAGAAAATTGAAGCTTCCTCCCTACAAGTACCAAACTTAAAAAAAAAAAAAAAAAAAGTTATCCAGGTTCATGGGAAAAACCTTTATTTTGGTAGAGACTCGTATTAGTTGTCTTCTCATGTACGATTGACAAAATTTTTCCCCATATATTTAATATTATTTCAGGGTAGCCAGACAAGTATTTTCTAAACAATAGGACATCTTATACTTTAGAAAGATTCTCCCTGTGTGGAATGTCCCACAGTTCCCTTTACTTGTGTCTTTCACCCATCCTGTTGCTTAACATCAACTAACTCTATGGGGTTTGTAAAAAATATGATCAAACTGCAAGGAGAAGACATGGATATGATGGATCTGATCACAGGGTCAGGTTGAGCAGAGCTGAGAGACAGCCAAGTGATTAGACCAATTAACTCTGAAAGAATTTCCAAATCCTCAAATTAACCTAGATGCTTTCATTGTTACTCGATAGAGCTTTGATCACACAGAGACAGGCTGCCCAGCTCATCAACAGACATTCATGGTCAGTCGTTAAATTTCACTTCATTTAAAAATTATTCCTATGACTCAGTATCTCTTTCATGTAATTTCAGTCAGGTCTGAAATGATTTAAAATTTTCTTTTTGAAGATAATATGCTTGTTTTTTCTGAAATACAGAAAACTGGCTCCATCTTTACTGATAAGAATTTTCTAAGTTGTCAGTGACTGATTCTTTGGGTCAGACATGGAAATTATAGTCTATTTCTTCTCCAACTGAAGCAATTTTCAAATGCTTTTGGTGAACCCCTGACAATCAAATAGCTCCTGTAACACGTATGATAAGAGCACATGCCATATTCTGTCCTGACATACACACTGGGCTCTACCTTATGTTTCCACTTGCTTTTTATTTGTCACATTCCAAGGAAAAACTTAATAAGAGTTAGAAAGAGCAAGAGACTTATAGAAAATAAATGGAAATGTACGACCTTTCTGGAGAAGACTCAAAACCAATGAAGAAATAGAAAATGAGCCTTCAGAGGTGCTTAAATCATAAAAGCCCTATTCCTATCCCATGCTGAGTGAGGTGCAGCATTCCAGGTTGTAGTGAATGGCCTTAGTCTGTGAGGTGGTGCTTTCCTCATGCTTCTGGATTGTATGATATAAGGGATGGGGTCGGGGAGGATTGTGTGTCTAGATTGTGTCAGAATTGCCTCTTTCACTTCAAAATTCATTTCATTGGTTTGGCATCATCATAATTCTTTGCCTATCCCATCTTCTTTTTTTTTTTTTTTTTTTTTTTTTTTTTTTTTTTTTTT
>NW_007730023.1:169827-197060 GCF_000696425.1 Galeopterus variegatus
GGCCCCAGCCTATCCCATCTTCTAAAGCCCATTCCATCTTAGTAGAGATATAGTGTTAAGAGTGTGAGGATTGGTGATCTAGTCAGCAAAAATGATGGAGTAGGGATCTCCAAGAGCTTGTTCTTCCACAGAAACACTGACAAAACAAGCAAAAACTGTCAAAATCAACTCTATCAGAGTTCTGGACAATAGCCAAAGGTGTTAAGGCATGATTTAGCAAGTGCTAAATCATGACAAAAGTGACTTTCACATGGGAGGAGAGTCTGTGGCATTTTTGCTTAGCCTTGCCACACACCCCTCCTCAGCATGGCAGCCCACATTCCCTGTGTGGGTACCTGGTTCTAGAAGGATCAAAACAGACCTTAGTTTCAAGGAATTGTGTTAGTCTCGTTTGACCTGTCCAGGGGGTCCCTGAAGGAATGAAACAAGGTACTTGCCTTTGTTTTGCTAACTTGGAACTTTCTCAGGGCAGAAAAGCAACTAGGCAGAAGACATTCCTCAAAAACACTGCAAGGCAAATGAACAAGTGACTGCCACCTAGGGAAAAAGATGACAGTTGGGTTAAACAATAGACATGCCTAAATCCTGGGAGAAAAAGCTGAGGAGAGACTTATGTTGGGGGACAATGGCATTTACAAAGCTCCTGTATAACAGGGGATCTAAAAAGTGAGGCATGTGCCCAGGGTAGGACTAATGCTCGAAAAAGATTTGAGAAGGTCCTAAGTTTTCACCTCCAGCTTAAGAGCTAAGGTTCCATACCAGCAGGAAGTTAAGGCTAAACAAGAGTTGTAAGCAGCCAGGCTAAGCATTGAAAGAGTGACCCAGTGCAGAGCCAATCTACAAAGACCAGGAGGAGTGTGTGTGCGTGTGTGTGTGTGTGTGTGTGTGTGTTGGCTATAGGTATTTAAGGAAATCTCTATCAAACCACTAGGAACTGCAAGCTAACAGAATAGACTTCACAGACCCCACAACAAAAAAAAAATCAGACTTAAAAAATAATGTAGAAAAGAACTTGAATAGACATTTCTCCAAAGAATATATGCAAATGGACGATAAGCACATGGAAAGATGAGATGCTCAACATCAGTAATCATTAGGGAAGTGCAAACCAAANTGTGTGTGTGTGTGTGTGTGTGTGTGTTGGCTATAGGTATTTAAGGAAATCTCTATCAAACCACTAGGAACTGCAAGCTAACAGAATAGACTTCACAGACCCCACAACAAAAAAAAAAATCAGACTTAAAAAATAATGTAGAAAAGAACTTGAATAGACATTTCTCCAAAGAATATATGCAAATGGACCATAAGCACATGGAAAGATGAGATGCTCAACATCAGTAATCATTAGGGAAGTGCAAACCAAATACCAATTGAGATACCAATTCACACCCAGTAGGATGGCTATTATGAAATAATAATCATAATCATAAGTGTTGGTGAGGATATGGAGAAATTGGAACTCTTGTGCATTCCTGGTGGGAATGTGAAATGTTGCTGCTGCTTTGGAAAATGGTATTGTGGTTTTCAAAAATTAAACATAGAATTACTATATAATTCAGCAAGTCCACTTCTGGGTATATACCTAAAACAATTGAAAGCAGAAACTCAAACAGGTATTTGTACACCATGTACAAAGGTGCAGCATTATTCATGATAGCCAAAAGGCTGAAGCAATCCAAATGTCCACCAACTGATGGATGGATAAACAAAATGAGGTATATACACAGAATGGAATATTAGCCTTAAAAAAGAAAGAAATTCTGGCATGTGATAGAATGTGGATGAACCTTGAAGACATTATACTAAGTGAAATAAGTCAGACATAAAAGGACACATATTTGTATGATTCCACTTATATGAGGTATCTAGAGTAGTCAAATTTATAGAGAAAGGAAGAATGGCAGTTCCAGGGGCTAGCTGGAGAGGAGAAGAGGGAGTTATTGTTTAATGGGTACAGAGTTTCAATTTGGAAAGATGAAAAAGTTCTGGAGATGGAAGGTGATAATGGCTGCACAATGTTAATGCTACTCAGCTGCAGACTTAAAATGATTAAAATGATAAATTTTATATTGCATTTATTTTACTACAATAAAAAATACTTTAGAAAAGTCAATAAACAAAAAACAACTCCAACTCATAGTAAGCAGCAACAACAAACCCTTCGGGGATGAAAAAAATCTGATTTCTAGAGCTGCCACATAATAATATTCAAAATGTCTAGTTTTCAAGAAAAAAATATGAGGCATGAAAAGGAACAAGAAAATATGACCCATTAACATGAAAAAAAATTAACAGAAACTCTCCTTGAGGGAGCACGGACATTGGATGTACTAGATTAAGAATTGAAATCAACTCTTAAATATGCTGAAAGAGATCCAGGTCATCATGGACAAAGAACTGAAGGAAACCAGGAGAATCATGTTTCAACAAATATAGAATATCAAGAAAGAGATAGACATTATACAAATGAAAGAGAATAAGGGACAGAAAGAACAGTGGGAGAAATAATGACTGAAAAATTCCCAAATTGCATAAAAAGCATGAATCTATACATCTAAGAAGGATGACAAACTCCAGGTAGGATAAATACAAACAGATCCACCCTGAAACAATTCATAATAAAACTGTTGGAAGCCAAAAACAGAGAGAATCTTGAGAGCAATTCTTCACACACAAGGCAGCCTCAATGACATTAACAGCTGATTTCTCACTGGAAACTGTGGAGGCCAGAGGGCAGTAGGAAGATATATTTAAAGTGCTGAAAGACCTGGCAAAATTATTTTTCAAAAGTTAAGGAGAAATTGAGATATTCCCTGATAAACAAAAGCTGATAGAGTTCATCACTAGTAGGCTTGTCCTACACTGAATGGCAAAAGAACTCCTTCAGGATGAAATACAAGGACACTAAACAATAACTTAGAGGCATACAATCAAAAAAAGAATACTAATAAATAAAAGCCAGTTTTATTGTATTTTGGTTTGTAACACCATTTTGGCAGCACATGGAAATCACCTATGAGCTTTAATAATACTGACACCTGGATCTCATCCTCAGGTACCTTCATTAAGTTGCCTAGGTGTTGACTTGGCATCAGGATTTTTTAAAGCTCCTCAAATGTTTCTGAATGTAGAACTAAAGCTGAGAACCTCTGCTGTAAGTCACTGGTTCTCATCCCTGGATGCCTATTACAACCACCAGAGTTGGTATTTTTAACAAAATTCTGATGCCCAGGCAGCACTATGGACTACTTCAATCAGAATCTCTGAGGATGGGGCCTGAGCATTAGTATTTTTTAAAAGCTTCCCAAATTATTTGAATGTTTAACCAGGATTGAGAAATACTGGTCTAAGCCAAAGTGACATACAAAGAATGAAGGAGACAGATACGTACTTTAAAATATGTTTTTAGCATTTTAAATTATTTTAAAACATATAGGAACATAAATGGAAAAACAAATATCCTTTAACCTACCACTATTCTATGTCTATTATAATTTTACATTTTTCCCATTTAGTCTTCGGCCATATGTGTATATTTTCTCCAGATAATTTATATAAAGTTTGAGATTCTGCCAAAAAAATTCTTTAAGCCACAAAATGATCTTCTAAAAAATAATAACTATAAAATGAATGAAACAGTATCACAAACTTTTCTCTGTGCTCACCAAGGAAAGGTAACAAGAATAAACTTGCATCTCAGCGGGATACATTACGCTTGCCACTGGAAGGAACTTCCTGGTTGGTAGAGTTAAATTGTTCAAGGGGAGAATGTGGAGATAAATCAGGGTATGGAAAAAACAAGCAGAGTCTTGTCTAGAGGCCAAATGATGGGAAAATGGCCATGGAGAGATGACCTAGGATTTGGCTGTAACTGTTCCAAATAGAATGCTGAAGACCATTAGTAGAGAGGATTTGCCAACTCCTATACCTTTCTCTTAGAGTCTTCTGTGCACATGTCACCATTTTGTTGTGGTTTGTGGATGTATCTTTAGGCTGAAAGGAATGGAACTAGATTAATATTTCTCATTGTGAAATTTGTTATCTTTAACATAGAACACAATAGACTTACGATTCATTAATAAGATTTGCAACTTGAGCAAAGCAATGATATGTAACACTAGGGCCTTCATTCTTAGTCTGTGCTTCTAAGACAGTTGGGACATGAGCAACGTGAAAACACTTCTCTTAGTTAACTCAGGTGGGTGCCAAGTCCCACATGTTGGAGACTAGAAATACAATGGGTTTGACATTTCAAGCAGAAGTCTTATATCCCCTTTCTACTCTGTCTTGATATGTCACACTGAAAGAACTTGTATGGTTTAATTCTAAATAAAATGGTTTTTTAAAAATCTTTTCCCCTCTTCATTACCTTTTCTCATTTGTGTTCAGTAAATTAGCTTTGACTCCTCAATTTGGATGAGGATTAAATTTCATTAACAGATGCAATTAGAAAGTGCAGTTTATAGAATAAATCTGCTTTGTACCATAAACTAATTGACATAAAGGCCATTAATGTAATTGAATAGAAATCCTTTAAAGAAAGTTAAGCCTACAGTTAATAGTGGTTTTTTCTATAAAATTAAGAATCTTTACTACAGTCAACATATATGAACAGATAAGCCTAGTCCCTCTCCATCCCATCACCTGAAGTTATACAGCTAGGTCAATTTGGTATTCTTGTGCAAGAAATTCTCCCTGGCATGAGATAGAACAAAGTTTGTTAAGGCTGCTTGCCATCAGCCTTTTAGCAGATCTTCCCTTGCATGGAGAAAGGTAGAGGGGAGCAGCATGTTTTTGCTAAGTTCACTTTTAGCTTAGCCAACCTCCTTCAGAGCTAAGTACAGAGCGTCTACCTGTGTGGGAAGCAGAAATTGCAACTTGCTCCTACACATCCTACTCACATCTGGAGTCTTGTCTCAGTAGCTCTTGGCTGCACACTGGATTCACTGAGGGTGCCTAAAAAATTCTAATGGCCAGTCCCCACCCTAGGATTCTGATGTTCTTGGGCTTGAATGCAGTTTGGTACCTGACTGAAAAGTTGCCCAGTGATCCTAACCTGCAGTTACCATTGAGAGTTTCTGCTTTATGGGAAGCAGTGCTCTACCTGTGGCCAGGTAAAATAAGGATGTGCCTTGGGACTTTGGGAATGGGAAGGAGGTTCTCTCATTAAGAGCCATGCTCTGGCAAAAAGCAGGTCAAGTATCCCTTGTTGTCTATTTAAGGAGTAACTGCGCCAAGTCAATACCATTTGCTCTGGCTCTATGCTAATAAATAATATTTGTCTTTAGCCAGTCTGCCTAACAGAATGGTGTGCAGTCTCTCAGCCAAACAGTACACTAACTCCTCTGTGGACTTAAAAGTGATTTTTTTAAAAAGTGGATTGCATTTTTAATAAGCATAACCCAAATTTAAATATAACCAACTGAAATTCTAATTTGGCAATGTGACTTCACATGGGGGTAATCTTACCATTAATAACACCTGAAATGAAGTAATTTCTAAAATATTTCTATTCTCAAATTACTACCTTTAGTAACATTTTGGGTGATACACTATTTTTACTAACTAGAATAAACTCTAAACCAGAAAAAGTACTTAATGGAGGTCTGGCTTTTTGAAGTAAACAGTCTCTCATCTTTTATGAAACACATGTTGATGACCAATGTGTAGGCTATTAATGTCATTACCTGTACCACTTGCTTAAAACTGTACCTTCTTGATGGCTTGAAGTGTGTAAACCTGTGATACTTATAGTATGTAGACCTATGAAGCTGATAGCCATAAAGCAAGGGTACATATTATGTTCAATCACGGTATAGGAAGGCAGCCAATTTATAAATAATTCTCAATTTGGAACAGTCCTTGTGTGAATTGGCAAATAACACTTGCATTCATACAATGAACTGAAAAGTTTGCTTAAGAATTAGAAGCAAGTAATTCATTTTTTTTTAATGGTGTGGGTCAGGGTAGGATAGTAGTATAGCTCTATCAAGTGGAAAAACAAATCAATTAAGTTAAAAGGTCTCATTTAAAAAATAATTTAGTTCCCATCTACAAGGGCTCTGCCCTTAGCTAGAGCAGGAAGAATCAAGTCCCCGTGATGTCCCTCCTTCCACCTCTCAGTCTCCATTTGGTGTGTTTCATTGTCTACACTCAAGGGGAAGCCAGAGGGTGGAAGCCAGCTGATGCAGTTTATAGAGGTTTGTCTCCCACATAGAGCAAGGTATAGAAGGCTGAAAAGTAGGTCTGAATGAGCAAATAGAAAATATACAGTATGCAAGAATACTTTAAAAAGTTCATGGAAAAACAGAATGAATAGATAACACAAATCTTTCCATGAACTTTTTGAAGTTCCCTCATATTTGCTCGACCAATAGCTTTTCCTTCCCTTTTCTGGCAATGGAACCTGCTAAAAGACTGGGTTTAGCCATGTGATTAACTTCTGACCAATGTGATGTAAGCAAACGTGGTAAGGTGGAACTTTAAGGACAATTTTTTCTGAGAGGGTATAGATAGCTGGAATTTGTGTTTTATCCTCCCTCCTGATGATTTTAATGCAGAGGTGAAGCCTGAAGCTCCAACTGCCATTTTGGATCATGAAGCAACCTCGCAGGTGGAAGTCGTTGCTAAAGATGGTAGAGCAGAAATTTACAAGGTGCCGGCCGGCCTGGTGGCGCACTGGATAGTGCGCCGCTTGGGAAGCGCGGCAGCGCTCCCGCCCGAGGGTTCGGATCCCACATACGGACCGGTTCCCGCTCACTGGCTGAGCGAGGTGCGGGAGCAACACCGAGGTTTGCAATCCCGTTGCTGGTCCCTGGTCCGGTACGGGGGCAACACTGAGGGTTGCGATCCGTTGCCGGACACGGAAAAAGACAAAAAAAGACAAAAAAAAAAAAAAAAAAGAAAGAAATTTACAAGGTGCTTGGGTTCCTAGTGACTGAAGCCGCCACACCAAGCCTAGATTCCTACTCTGGGCTTATTCCCCATGAAATAAAATGAATCCTTATGTTTTAAAAAAACCCAACAGTTCAAAAGTTTCATTTGATTATTTGCTCTTAATTACATAATTAAAGTATGATGTAGGTATTTTGAAATCATTATTTTTAACTTTTTAAAATTAGTTGTAAGCCCCAACCTATTTGTAATTTCAAAGAGTATATCTGATTGCCTTGCAATAAGCCACTATAGGCTTGTGAACTGTACTTATTTGAGATGAAGCTAGAGCCTTATCAATAGATGGAAACAAACATGAAATATCAAGAATGTCTGCTTCATGTATCAAGTGAATGGATTGCAAAGCATTCTAACTTATATTGGTTTTTCAGTGTGGGAACCAAGTGCACATCTCATCAAACAGTTGATTATTTCTAATAACATGACCAGAGATATTCTAACACCTTCAAAGTCAAACAGAGTTGGAAATGATGTGTGACTTATCCTTGGGAATGTGAAAGACATTTCTAGGAACCACATGGGTATAAATGAAATGGTGATCACTATTTAAATATCAACAAATAAAGATAACATTTCCTTTGGGCGCCTTAGATCAGTTAGATTTTCCATGGAATATATTTCAGCTTTGTTCTGCCTGGCTGGTAATCATAGTGCTGAATTTAATAAATAGACATTATTTAATTTCCTTGGAATATTCCTGGTGATTTAATGTACAGGTAGTACACAATTGGCTATGATACATGGCTACATATTTATAGTAACCACAGGTGTTGAAGTCTGTTTTAGATTTTCTAGACCTTAGTTACCTTGCTTAAGCTGTCTTGAGACTATAAATCTCTTATGATTTTTTTTTAAACTACATATTCATGAAATAAAGCATCGGAATAAGATTACTTCTGTGATCCTACTGGCACAAGAATATGTTGACACTAAAATTTTGCTCGTGTCATTTGTATCTGGGGGTCCTTGGATTGCTCTGCAAAAGACAATTAATTCCGAGATTGCAAGATGGAGAGGAAAAATCACAAAACTTGTCATTTTGGCCCTGAGCCAGTTAGCTGGATAACTTGATCAGACAACATCTAGTTTTCCTCAGTGAGGGCACTACTGACATTTTGGGCCATTGTGTGATATAGAACTGGGCACTGGTCTCATAAACATTACAAAGGTGTAGCACTTTCAGCCAACTAAAGTGCTAGGGACTTTCAGAGCAGCTTCTTGATGTGTGTGTTCCTGACCTTGAGCCGCATAAAAGATGGACCAAGTCTGGGAGAAGTGCTAGAGTTTGGGAAAGGTATTGCTGCTACAGTGAGAGCAAGGGATACTAAAATGCAGACTCTGATATAGGTCTGTGCAGATTGAATTCCATTTCTCCCTCTGTCTTAAACCCTTTTTACTCAATTGCATTAACAGTTTTAGCCTAAATTATCCAGACACTCAAGTCTCCCATGTAGACAGCCTAATGCCTGAGAACATGATGTTCGTAAATTCAGTATTCTACAATAACATCAAGACCTTGATGGAAGATCATCTCTAAACTGTGATGGAAAAATCTTCACCCCAAATTCCAAATATTTTGAGTGAATATCATGATGCCCATAAAACTAACTTCACTGGCATACATCAGAAACTACTTTATGGTACTTTAATTTAAAATAGGTTAGCAATATTCACTATTAGTAGGTGGTATGGTCCTACCTGCTTAAAAGCAGCCAATGTTGAAATGTCCATTTGAAGTTGTTAAAAAAAATTAAAAGACATTATTTAGAAGTTACAACTTAGCAACCAAAGCTGTGGCTTTGAAGTAAGTATATACTTTAAAGAGAATTTATGATCAGTTGAGTTTTCAGAACTCATATCCAAATTGGAAATCTAAACAAGTCAGAAGTTCTAAAATGCAGTGTTTCAAAATTGCATGCATGTATAGCTGTGATATTGTCTTAGCAACAAATTTTCTTTTAAAAGAAAAATGTCTTATATTATCAATCCTGAAGTAAGAGGTCATGTATACTTGGGAAACAAGGTGTTCATGCAAGCTATAAAACACCATCTAAACTCCAAGTGAACTTCAAACATCCCAAATGAAATACATGCTGGATAAAGGATATTATGGTTGTTGCAAAACTTTAAAATATGAAAAGTTCCCATTACTGCTGGTATTTTACTTCTGAGAATTTTCTAGCCAAGGTTCTATTTGAACTGAGGTCAAAAATCAGTTACTGTGTGGGCTTTTCTTAAGGGATAAATTTAATGAAAGGGCCTAGTTATTGCAACATATACTGCCTTCATTTCAAACGATTTTCTTAAAGCGTGATGATTAAAGCCTAGGGAGAAAGAAATTTGTACTTTTCAAAGGCTCTAAGAAGTACCCCACAGGAAAAAAAGAGTTCTGAAGCCACATAAAATGAATAAATACTCCTTTTAGCTTAAAAAACATAAAAAATCATTAGTTACTTTTGGTTCTTTTTCTTAAAAATGTTTATAGAGTTTTAAAAGGCCAGTGTATATGGTAGAAAATACTCCTGTTTATTTCCAAAGAAATGCTGTTAGGAAGCAAAGCCAATAGCTACTATAGTATATACATATATATACACATGTGATTCTGCATGTGGGTGCATTTATGTACAGATACTTACATACAATCATACATACACACCCATTAACAGAAAACATAACTGACCTTACCAAGCTGATTTATTTGCTTATTTACTTATTCAGTCTACATATACTTACCAAGAACCTAACTTGTTCCAGACACCATTCTAGGTACTCCAGATACAACAATGAAATGAGACAGATGAGATTCCTGATTTCATGGAGCTGACATCCCAGTGGAGGAAGACAGGCAATAAACAAATAAATGGATAAACAAGAAAAATGATGTGAAGGAACTAAAGCAAGATGCAGTTGGAGTAACCAGATGGATTTTTTTTTTTTTTTGAGTGGTTAGAGAAAGACTTTTTGAGGTGGAGACATTTAAGCTGCAATTCATATGGGTAAAAGAGCCACCTGGACAAAGGTCAGTGTATAGAGTATACCAAGAAGAAAGACCATAGTACAAAAGGACTAAAAGTGAAAGCAATCCTGGGATTTTGCAGAAACCACAAGAAGTCCTGTGAGGCAGGAATAATGCTGTATTGAAAGGAGAGTGGGCTGAGAAGTGTTTGGAGCAGCACATCCATACCAGATCATATAGAACTTTGTAAACCATGGTACGAATTTGGGTTTCATGCAAACTGCAGTGAGACCCATTGGAGTATCTTCAGTTGAGAAGAAAAATATCTATCTATGTCTTCAAAAGATCTGTGTGGGGCTGTTTATAAAATGGATTGTGGAGAGACGACAGAGAATCCAGTTAAGAAGCAGCTGTACTAGTCCAGGCAAGAGATAGATGCTGGTGAAATGAACTGAGTGGAAATAGTGGGTGGAGAGGAGTGGACAGCCTGGGGACCTCCTTGGCAGAAGTAATGTCATATGTCATGAGGATGGAGAAATAGGGGAGCTGTAAGAGTCTGAGAATAGAGGTTAACTCCCAATTTTTTTACTTGAGCAACTAGTAGATTTACAGGCTGTGACTAAGATGAGAAAGAAAAGGGAAGAGGATTTGGAAAGAAAGGGAACAGAGGAATTAAGACTACTTTACAAACATTTGAAGTTTGAGATGTCTATTAGTCATTCATGCAGGGCCAGTTATATATTTGCTGGCCTTGTCCAAAAATAAAAATGAGAGGCTCTTTTTTCAAAAAAACAGAGGGGAAACATGCATTTAAGGTACTAAAATATCAAGATTTTTTCTTTCTTTTACTATTCCTCTCTTGACTTATGGGCTTTTTAAATGTGCTATTCAATGTCATTGTAAGTAGAGAAAAATTCAAATTTTGTATTATTAGTACAAGTTTTACCATTCATTTTTATATTGTGCAGTGGCATTTTTAAAGCAAATACGAAAGCCTTTAACTTGTATACAGAATCTCCAAAATTATACAATTCAAATTTTGTACTTTGTACATGCTTATGTATTTCGTTCTTACCAGGATAGTAGAAATGCTTCACTAAATTATTTCAATTGTTTTTATTTCACTTCTTGATACATGCATGTTTTACCAGCACTTTGTACCTTCAACTTACTGATAAGTGAGAAAGGACAGAAAAGAAAAGGAACTACGGGTTGCCCTATCTTTTTCATTTCTTCTGTCTTCATTTTTAGTGTAATGTACTAAATGCAGGGAAATGATACAAATAAGATTGGGCTCATTGGTTGTCCATGTATTTCAGAATGTTATTGTCTTCTTTCTGCATTCAAAGCAAGTACTGATTCTAATGAAAAGTGTGGCTTCTCACAGCTGTGAGCCTCGAAGTGTAACACTCTTACCTTGTACTCACTTGAGTCTCCCTGAACTCAGGCATTGTGGCTCTGCAGGAATTTTTCCAGTGGAATTTCATGGTGATAGGCATTGCAAATGCTATATGTGAACAGGGCAGCAAGGAAAGTGGACATGCACAATGGACGCATCTCTTCCACTCGTGTGCATTCTGCCTTGGAGTTCCCATTGGATTTCAGGGACAAAACACAATTCAAAGATAAAATGATTAAGGGTTTCAGGACAGTGACTGCAGAACAGTAAACCAAGCATGGGCTTGTCTGAGTGTGAGACTGCACACATCTCACACTCACGAAGCTGGCCCTGCTCTCTTGGAAATGCATGGGAAGTAGATATTTGAGATGTAGATTATTTTAAGTCATCATAGAAAGGATGAGATCACCTAGGGAAAGGGAGAAGATGAAGAAAACTCAGAAAAGAACCCTAGACCCTCCAGTAACATAAAAGGGGATCAGCAAAGTATATTGAGAAGAAACGGACAATAAAGTAGAAGGAAATCAGGAGAGTACAAAATCCTACAAACCATCAGAAAACAATATTTAAAGTAGAGGGGCATGATCACTGATGTTGAAAGCTGCTGAACAGTCAGGTAAGATGAGAACGGAAATGTCATCACTGGATGTAGCAATGTGGACGTTGGTGACCTTGATGAAAGCAGTCTCTAGAGAAGTGGGGACAAACATCCACATGAACATTCAGGAGACGATGTACAATGAAAAAAAGAGACAGCAATGCTGACAGCTGTTTCAAGAATTTTTGCTAGGAAAAGGAACAGAGAGATAGTCTGTGTTTGCAGAAGAATGATGTATCAAGAGGGCGATATTGATGTGTATGGTAGCAATTCACTTTAATGCCACATAGTATTCCATTCTCAGAACCTGATGTAAGTTTTATTTGTCCGATCTAAATTGTTGAACATTTGGACTGTTTCTAAAGGTTTTTGGGGTTTTTTTTAATTTTAAAAGACTACTTTTATGAATATTCACAAATACACATATATCTGTTGTCCAAAGTGGTTTGCCAATTTACACCCCCATCAACTGGGGAAAGGGTTTTTTTTTTAATTTTAAAAGACTACTTTTATGAATATTCACAAATATACATATATCTGTTGTCCAAAGTGGTTTGCCAATTTACACCCCCATCAACTGGGGAAAGGGTTCCCAATTATTTGCATCCTAATTCATGACTGTGAGACTCTAGCCAAATGCTCCTTCTGAACCCTCTGTATGAAGATCATGTTCTAAATGGCCTCACTTTGGGTTTCAGTTTGATCTCTGCTAATTAAGATTTACTCTAAGCTCCCAAAGGCTTTTTTTTTTTCCCTTTTGGTTTGTTGTTTCTCTCTGAACAGGACTATGGAATATCAATGGGTGATTACAGTGATAGTTTCCTTGGCTTTCAGGCCATGATCAAATGAAAACAAAACAAAAAGCCAAAAATATCATGCCTTGTTAAGCCTTTTATTTCAGGGTAGTTAAGTATTTATGTTTTGCAGTTAATGGCTGCTGGACATCATTTTATGGACAAAAGAGAAATGAGATACATGTAGATCTTTTTAGAGTTTCCTCTAGGAATTCGTTTTTAAAGTCAGGTTTATGTTTGAAGCATATAAGATCTCCAAAGATTCCAGCCATCTATTTACACAGCAAAAGAGAAGGAATGAAGACCAGAGAACAATCTTCTTTAGAATGCTGAGGTTAAGAATAGAGTATCCTAGGATCGTAGAATTTAAGAACCATTAGAAAAAACAGAAATATTAAGGGTTTATTATTCTTAATTATTTTTCCACCACAAAACACGTAACGGTGGGAGGTATCTTAGGTATCTGGTTGTCCAGATGAGGGTCCTGAGTCAAGGGTTTGAATGAAAATAGTTTTTTTAAAGAGTTTCCAGGAAATATCATTATATTAAGGGTTTATTATTCTTAATTATTTTTCCACCACAAAACACGTAACGGTGGGAGGTATCTTAGGTATCTGGTTGTCCGGATGCGGGTCCTGAGTCAAGGGTTTGAATGAAAATAGTTTTTTTAAAGAGTTTCCAGGAAATATCATTAGAGATTTGGGGAAGTGAAACAGGGAAGGGACATAGTTGATAAAGGATATGTTATCTAGCCAGTTACCACTGTGGGCAACCAGAGTCAATCCTTCTGGAAACTGGAAAGCAGAGTCAAATATAGGCCCTTCCTCCCCTGAGGGGCAAGAGAGCTGGGGTATCTATCTACCAACTTCCTTCACTTATTGGTTGGGAGCTGTTTTGAGGAAACATCCATTCTGTGGCACTTTTAGCTTCTTAGACACTAAGCAGGTTCTAGCCACAGAAAAATCACTACAGCCAAAAAAAATACAAAGGCTGATAGTTAGAGGTCAAGTCCAAATGCGGTAAACTGGTAAAGGAAGACATGACTAGAGAACCAAAGAGGCTTGGGATGAGGGGCACAGTAGTATTTAAAACAAAGCTCCTCCAGTACTTATTTCTGATTCTAATCCAAATGGGGACCTCCCACATCCCCTTTGGAAATCATGCGTCTAGTCCGGCCCATTGATTGACTTCTGAGGCTATGGAGGCTTAGTGACATTCACTGACTTACCCAAGGATTCACAGATGCATTCGAAAAATCAGACATTTTGCTGTACTAATATGGGAGTCTGATGAACATCAGTAAAATATGTCTTCCAATATTTAGACAGAGAGGAAGAAAACAACTGTCCTGGAAATGCAAATGATACAGTTCAAAACAGAAACTTCTTAACTTATAACTTAGCTCCAGTCAGACTCAGAAACAGACAAGGACACTAGACTAGACAGCATCGAGATTCATATGGAAGTTTTCCCCTCACCATGGAAGATCATTATTGTGCCCACAGAATATGTCTGTGGATAAATAGATTCCATGTGACCCGCACATTTTCATTCTTTACTCGAGCATAAATTTGGCAAAGTCATAGGAAGTGGACAGAACATTTTGTCTTTGAACTAGACCAGAATCAAGCAGTAACCCTATCCTAGCAGTATATCTGAAGATGAATTCTCCTGCTCAAGTCTTTTTGTCATCCCCTTTGGTGGACAGGTTTGATTCACCATAAATGGAAAAACTCCAGGCTGTTTCTCAGCTTACCCAAGAGTGCTAACAGAGAAATTCACATTGGTCTGACTCATTTGTACTGGAAGGCTGGATCAGACTTTGAAGTGGAATTCCAACCTGAAATTGTCTTGATTTAATTTCCCTTTAGCCCAGCATCACATGAGTTGACATCCACCACACCTCCCCAGACTGTGGTCTAGGCTACTAGTTTTGTCCCTTTATTCTATATAAGTAATAGGCTTAGAGACTTACATCAGTCACCATTTAAAACTGATTGATCAAATGGAGTAAGAAATAAAACCTCCTGCTTCATGGAGGACACGCAGCCTTCAAATATTTGCATATTAATTACATTGTAAGTACTATAGACTAATTTATAAAATATAATAAAATATTATCTTGGTTAAAATTATAATACATACGTATATGCAAATAAAGTACAATAAGCTTTTTAAAAAATTGTTTAGAAGATATAATGTCCCTTTCAATTTTGTAAATTTCTTCCCAGTTGATCAAATTAGTAATTCTTTAAAATTTTCAGATAATTGGTGGGCATTTCTACCTAATTTTCATTAAAAGTAGTAGTTTAGCCTGTCTTCCTGAAGCACTTAATCTGATTTTATATCTTAATAAAGGAATGCTATTTAGGAGTTCGGGGACTATATAATGCTGTTAAAGGCATTCCAAAGAGCTCATCTTTGTTATTGATGAAATTCCTCCAGTCTGAGATGCACAAACTATAAAGAAATAAATTAGAGCCCAAAGAGAAGAAATGAACTCTCTCTGACCAGACATTCATAATTCTAAATATAGTTCAAGAATCTCTCTTCTTTTAGTTTTAGCAAAAGGTTTGGAGGTGAGACTTCACACTGACCTACTTCCAGACAATACAGGTATTTCCAAACAATAATTTAAATGCATTAATTCTAGTTTATATTATAAGTACACACACACTATATATATATATGTTATATATATCTGTGTATATATATGTATATATAATTACTGAAATGTGCAAGCTCAGTTTTTAGCTTTCGGAATATAGATCTTACAAAGAAGCAGAATATATTCATTACTCATCTCTCCTCACAAGGGCAACCCAACTTAACTTTCTGGCATCTCTTCTTCCAGTGGTATTTTTAAGAATTCATTTGTTTTATTTTTATCTAGATGAAATAAAATTAAATATGGGATTATGTTTTCTGCCATTTTTTGTTTTAATATTTTTAAAGTTGCAGCCATTGATTTAATGATTACCTATACAATAATCACACACCACATAAATGTCTGAGTTTTTTAGGGCTATGTGTGACAATGAGTGAGACCTGCAGTTGATATGAGGAGAAACCCAAGAGTGATGTAGAAGTACAGAAATAATCCTTGTACTGGAGAATCAACCTTAATTCTGCAGAGCCAGCTATGAAAAGGGAGTAGAGAACTCTCACAGAGTAGCTGGGGGTAAAAGAATGAGAGTTTAATGATAATTAATATGAATCAAATACCAACAATCAACTCATGTATTATTTACAGACACATCAAAGATAAATACTTTTCAGAGTCTTGAAAACAACCATATTGAATCATAAGACCGTTTCACATTTTCCTTGATGACCTTCTAACCTAAGCAATCTTAACTGGTAAATGACAAAAAAAATAAAATAAGAACATTAAACGTTCCTCCATGATGTGTGTCCTAGTTTACTGTGTGAGTCTTAGTACCTAAGGGGTCTGATGAGAACTGACATTTAAAATTTTTAAAAAATAAATTCAAAAGGCTAAATTTAAATGCACAGGCAATAAACCATGTTAATTTTCTTCTCTTAACTAATTATTAGATTTTCAGTTACTTTTAGTTTCTTCCCCCTTGGTCTTCCTCGTTTGGTTTATTTTCAATGTTAAAATGCCAGGGAGCTCATTACTCCTTCCTGTATTTGCTTGTCTTGTGAAAACCATTTGTGCTTTTATACATACCAGACTCTCATTACAGCTGGGTTTGTGTGTGGGCCGGGGAGCCACCACCTTTGTGAACATGACTTTAAAAGTTGCTCCAGTGACTAATACACCTGACCCCTTCATCCCGTAGGGATCTCTTTCATCTCTGTTCTAATACAGCTTACTAACAATTAACTCATAATCTTATCCTTGGTAAGCCTTTGAAATTTATCTTTGGTATACTCATTTCTTTGTCTTCACTGATTCATAGCTTACTAAGGGCAAAGACCATACAAACTTTTTTGTGTGTGTTTTCCAGATACCAACCCAGTGCGTGGCATATATTACATCTGCCATTTATATGTTTGTTGAATGAGTCAGCTTCTTTTGGACAGGCATGAGATAGCCACTTCTGTAAAATAAAGTCTCTCTCTAAAGCAACATTTCAGTGCATGAAGATTGTAAATGATCAGATCTGAACAAAGCCCAGTGAATGAAGGGAACCAAGCTTTTGACCTATAAAAGTGAATTAATAAAAAATAACCTCTCCTAAATAAGAAGTGGGATACAAAGGATAAGTGTATTGGCTGCAAGACTATAATTAGAAGTTATGATGGAGAACACATGTAAGTTATTTGTAAGAGGAGTAAACATATTAAGGATAGAAAGTTCTATGCAAAGAAGAGTTCCAACCAATACTGCTTAAAGGACTATCCAGAGTACAGAAATTAGATTAAATTCTTATCAGAAAGAGCCCTTGGTGGTCCCGCAGTTATTTCTATTGTTTTTTTAAAATACTGCACACTTCCTCTTTGCTCATAACCACTTAGGGTCATTTTAAAAAGAAATCAACCATGACCTGGATTTCTGAGAAACAAATCACACTGTTTCTTAGCACTTTTCAGTATAATTTGAAGCAATAATTCAAACTCCTCTTAAAGCCTATCATATATAACCCCAAGTAATTAGATCAGCAATAAGATGGATATTCATATATGGACTTCAAGAAATTTCTTATACCAGTCCCATCTGAATAGGAATAAATATTGGTTCAATAGAAATTATTTAATAAATGTATATCTGGATTTCCAAACAGTATGGCAGATGATAGAATATAAATCTTGTTTGTTTTCAGAGCACCTATTTTCTTTTAAGTATACTTGCTGGCATACCTCCCTGTATCCATGCCCTTAGACATGTGACTTTGTAATTGCCTTCTACTGTGGCTCAGCAATGTGACACACTGCAAATGAGATGTTGACATTTTAAGTATACTTGCTGGCATACCTCCCTGTATCCATGCCCTTAGACATGTAACTTTGTAATTGCCTTCTACTGTGGCTCAGCAATGTGACACACTGCAAATGAGATGTTGACAAATATGACACACACAGAGAAATGAAAAGCACGTGTGCAAATGGGTTTGCTCTTAGGGTTGTCCTCTGACACTGCCATGAGAAGGATATGTCTAGGCTAGCTTACTAGAGGAGGAAACACATGGAGTAGAGCTGAGTATGCACAGTCATCTCAGCCAAGGCCACCTTCCACATGTGTGAATAGTCAAGACCCACAGAACCATGCAGCCAACCCCCAGAAGTATAAGCTAAATAAGCACTTATTGTTTTAAATCACTATGTGTTGGGACAATTTGTTACGTTGCATTAATATGATGATACCTGACTGGTACAACTTGATGCTCAATATTCAAATATAATTGCTTCTTGTTAGTTGTTAGTATAGAAGCATGCAGAACCATGCAGCCAACCCCCAGAAGTATAAGCTAAATAAGCACTTATTGTTTTAAATCACTATGTGTCGGGACAATTTGTTACGTTGCATTAATATGATGATACCTGACTGATACAACTTGATGCTCAATATTCAAATATAATTGCTTCTTGTTAGTTGTTAGTATAGAAGCATATGGATAATGAATAGAATCCTTGAATATGTCCATGATCCTATTCTTAAGATGTGGTATCAAATTTAATTGAAAAATATTAATGGATATTTTTTTCTTACAAAAAGCTTAGAAAGCTTGAACTTTTATCTCTTCATATTTTTTACCCACAATAAAGGATGAAGCAAGTATAGAAGAATACAACTGACCTACACATTGAGTTCTTCAGGATTATGTGTGGTTTTTCCAACCAATAATATGGAAGAGGACCTTAGGAATTCTCGGGAAGGTGGTCTCCTCGGCTTCATAGAGAAGAAAGAAACAATAAATTCTTATTCTTTCTTACTATTCTGTGGGTAGGCCAGGCACATCTGGTCTGGGTTGGCTCTGCAGTAGCTACAAGGCCTAGGATGGCCTTACTCACATGTCTGGGGCCTCAGCTAGGACAGCTGAGGCCTCTCTCCAAGAGGTCTGTTATCCTCCAAGTGGGCTGGTCTGAGCTTGTTCATACGGTACTGGAAAGGTTCCCAGCAACAAGAGAGGAGAAGCCCCCATGGGCAAGCACTTTCAAACCCCTTCTTGCCTCACATTTGCTATCATTACATTGGCCAAAGCAAGACACAGGGCCAAGCCTAGAGTCATTGTGTGTGTGGCAGCAGGGGAGGAGAGCCACTTGAGGGAGTTGTATCAGAGAGCAGAAATATGGCAGCCATTTTGCAAACAATGTACCTGATATGTCATGCTTACAGCTTCTCGGTGGGGGACCAGAGCCTTTACATGCTCATTTCTCTAAGCTATTCAATAAGCCCTATACCCTGACCCATGGAAGATAATTCCACCCCAGATTAAAAATGTAGGTTTTAGTATTATTCAAGTATGGTGAGGCCAACAGATCAGGAGATGACTACCATTGAAAAGATGGTTTGTTACTCACAGTTCCCAAGAGGACAGATCACAACATGCCACAGGGGGCCACATAGAAAAGACACCAGGGTTAGTCAGGAAGCAGAGGGAGCAAAGGGAAAAAATGTAGGCAAGATCCACAGGAAAGAATGGGCAAGGCAGTGTAAACAGGCTTAGGATTGGCTTGTTTGGATAATTTCAGCAGGTTCTGAGGTTATAGGGGCTTTCTTGAGTTGTCTGGTACCTGGCCCTGGGTGATAGGGCAGGGAAATATGGGCCTGAGTCTGAGAGCCTGATGGAGGTGGTGATTGGTTAGTTTATCTATGAAAGGTGCTTTTATTGTTTACTATCTCTAGGTATTGACTAGCTCTCAGAGGGGCTATCACTCAAGTGTCATCAAGATCTAATCTGGGGGCCGACCCCATGGCTCACTCAGGAGAGTGCGGTGCTGGGAGCACCGAGGCCCCGGGTTTGGGTCCTATATAGGGATGGCCGGTGTGCTCACTGGCTGAGTGCGGTGCGGGCAACACCAAGCCAAGGGTTGCGATCCCCTTACCGGTCACACACACACACACACACACACAAAAAGATCTAATCTGGGGTGACCCCCACATGTCAAAGAATTGGAAATACAGAAACTAAAAAAGTATGATTAATACAACCCCCACTTCAAAAATATATTCTTATGGCAATTAATACTATACTAAGTCCTCTTTCTAAGATTTTTTTTCCAATGATCAACATTACTATAGGACCTTCTTAGTATTCTGCTAAGTACCCACTCTAAATATGTGTGAAAAATATATGGGATTTTCCCTGAATTTGTGGAATTTTTTCATGGGAAGCAATCAGAAAGAAATAGAAGGGGGCGTGAACTTAGCACACTTTAATAAGGATTTACTGGGCACCTACTGTGTGCTAGGCACTATATGTGCTATGGGATTTTACTCAAATACCATTTATGCTCTCAAGGGAGCCATAGTTTAATAAGCACAAATTATAGGGGAAAAAATTACTGAGCTACAGCGAGAAGCCACCTCTGTTGAAATTAGTCACAGAGAGCTTCAGAGAGAGGATTGTCAAGGTAGGACTTCAAGGTTGAGCTTGCCACATGCTGTAGTAGTATTTCAGGCAGAGGGAACTACGTGTGCAAAGGCACAGAGGCAGGAATTAAAGTGTCATAGGAAGTACAAACACTTCCCATATAACTAGAAGCTGGGTGCATATGGAAAAGTGGTGAGAAATTAAGCTGAGCAGAAAGTAGGTCATGATCCAGGAAGATCTTAAATTCTACACTAAGGAGTTGGGGCTTTACTCTACCAACAATGAGGAACAATTGATGAGTTTTAAGCAGAGAAATAATATGAACAACCTGTATGTTCAAAAGGTTATTCAGGCTCTACTGTGGAGGACTGTAAGCTTACAGTCTGAAAATAGGGATCCTATCGGTCTTTTTCATGTCGGTATCCCAGGCATAGAAAGGGGCCTGGCACATAGATTGTATTTGTTTGGCTGAGATCATTGTGCTAATTAAATGTTTCATATACTCTCCTGCACTTCCCAGTTACCCTTGCAGTTAGACTGGAGCCCTGTGACTAGTTCTGGCCAATGTCTATAACCAGAAGTGACTTGGAGGTCATTTGAATGTGGGAGGTGAAGCTGTGAAATGAACCTAGGATGACTCTCACAGTCTCACCTGGGTGTTTCAGAAATGCTTATTAACAAGTATGAGAAATAAGATAATTGGCTCTAGTTTGGATATCCTGAGTTCAAGATGACCATGAGATAAAGTTCTAAATGCTACAACGTATGACATAGGCAGCAATTATTATGGGCCATCAGGAAGAAAATGTATTAAAATATATGGCATTTTATGGGATCTACTAAACCTGACCCACCATCCAGGTTGGCCCAAGACTGAGAAGTTTACTGGGATGCAGGAGGGACTTCCAGTGCCAACACAGAGATAGTCCCAGGCAAACCAGGACAGTTGGTCACCTTAGGTCTGCTTCACTATACTACCTGCAAATAACAGCTATTGAGTATTTTTCCTCTGATCTCAGAAATTTTGATTAGAGAGATCTGGACTCCTCTAAACTTCTGTATTTCAACTACTATTCGGTTATACTGACAATGAATCAGATTTGCCAGAGTAAGCAAGAGAGTGTGAATTCTGTAAATCGGTGTTGTGCCAGAACCAACTCACACCAGGTAACACAAGAGCTGATTTTTCTCGTTTTTTCTCAACTCTACCTTTCTGAAGTCATTGTGATAGATTGAAACTGGCCATGATCAGAGAATTTATGTGATGCAAATCATCAAATGCTATAAATCAGGGCTTCTCTCCCCCTTCCCCAAGTCCAGAACTGGTTGTTAAACCTTTACCAGCACACCACTACTGCGAGCTGAGTTGGAAAGGTTTGGAAGACATTGTGTTGTGGCAAAGCCCAAGGGAGATGCTGTCAGTGCCCACCCCATCCCCCTAACCTAGGCAGTGTGTTTATTCCCCAGATGCTGTGACTGTTGGCTGCTAACTCACAGCCACCCTCTTCTGAGATTGTCCTCAGCCAACAGGAGCTACCTGGGCTGGAAATGCCTGGGAGGTAATGCCCTACACCCAGTAGTGGTCCATAGCAAATGACTGGCTCCCAGAGTGGTATCAAAGGTTGGCACCCATACACCAGGTTGGGGAAGCACCATGGTACCATTAATACTCCAAAACTCTTCTTGGGATCAGGCTGAGACTAATCTCTAGCTGAGACTGCACCCTTGCTTAACTGCTTCTCCTTCCCTATCTTGCTCCACTTTTCCCTTTATATGTTTCCCCTGAGAACTTCCATCAATAAATCTCAGGCTCTGCTTCCCAGGAACCTGACCTAACATACGCAGGAGGATTTCTATGGAATGAACATATGATCTCTAGTGTATATCTCAAGTACTAACTTACAAACTTTTGAGAGAACTTTATGATCTGAATGCTTACTTTGAGTAAAGAACATCCCTTTGATTCTTGAGCTTATTGGAGTATCATTAAGTAATTCTTCCCCATTTCTTTCTGTGTGCCTTGTACAAACTTCAAAAATGCTTTCAAGGGGAATTTTCCATTTTGCATTTTTAACTTTGGATCCGCCTTGAACTAAATGGGAGAAAGAGAAATGAAATTCCAGTGTATTAGCATGACATTTAAGGTGGAGAAACTTAGCAGCAGTAGGCAATCATGTGGAGCAGCCGTTCATGGCTGAATTATACCATTTGTAGCTACTTAACATGCTGAACCATTCCCCTCTGTCTGGAGAAATCATAAAAAGGGGCCCGTCAGCACTCTGAGTCACTGCTAAGAAGCTTATGCATCCTCACACCTGCATTTAAATGAGTGCTTCCGGGGCAAAAAAATAAGGACCTTAGAGAAATGAAATGAAGCACTCTAGCAGAAAAAAACAATATTGGTTTCTGCCTGCATTTGTAAATTAACTTCAGGAAGAACACTTCTGGAATTAGGTTAATTATTAACAGCAAGTATTTTAAACAACTTTTATACTTCGTGTTTAAAAAAAAGGAGGAAAGATCATATAAGATGGGGTATAATCAAGTGGAAAATTTGAAGATACACAAAATGTAAAGAAACAGCTACTGACATCAGGGTATGATGACTTGCATCAAGTAGGAATTCTATCAATATGTGTTGTACACATAAATCATGTCAAACATAAGATTCAGAAGCAGTACTTGTGAATACCTCATCTTTAGTTTCTTCTTTCTTAAATTTTACTTCTTTTTAAGGTATAACTTACATCGAATGCAATAAGTAAATCAGGTGTATGTCTTGATGAATTTATGCACACACGTGCACACAGACAGAATCACCACCCATATTGAAATGGAGAATTTCTAGTACCCCAGCAAACCACCATTCTGACCTTCCAACATAGATCTTTTTGAATTTTTATGTTTCTGTGGAAGAATTGTTTTCCTGAATAGCAACAGGAGTAATCTACTCATAGCATCCCTTGCTTCCTATTTCAGGCATCTCTTTAGCCCACCATGATCTTGAGAAATCATTAGGCTTTTGCTACTTATACTCAGAAGAGCTCACCCTTGCACTGCCTCCATTAGGTCCTCTTGCCAGTGCTATGGCCAGATTCTCAGTGTGGTCCTTGGAGCTTCTGCTCACCTTCTGGTATGTTTCTGTGGAAGAATTGTTTTCCTGAATAGCAACAGGAGTAATCTACTCATAGCATCCCTTGCTTCCTATTTCAGGCGTCTCTTTAGCCCACCATGATCTTGAGAAATCATTAGGCTTTTGCTACTTATACTCAGAAGAGCTCACCCTTGCACTGCCTCCATTAGGTACTCTTGCCAGTGCTATGGCCAGATTCTCAGTGTGGTCCTTGGAGCTTCTGCTCACCTTCTGGGAGCAAAATGCTTCCAAGATTCTCAGCATTGCAGTTCTAGGTGCCCATCTAGATACCTATTCTAAGACTGCACTAGATCTTTTCAGATGGTCTCTACCTGCCAGAAATAAGACTCTCGCTGTGCATGTCCTGGAGCAGTGCCACCATTCTGTCCCATGAGCTAGGGACCTGTGGCAAGGACCAACTCCATTGCCAAGTCTCTAGTTTACTGACCCTTCATTGTGCACAGCTCAGAAGATGTCACAGTTTGGCTCATCCTTCCAGAACAGCCTCTTGCAGAATTGTTTGAGATGAGATGTGGTTGGGAAGAACTACTGCTCGACACACATTTCACTCCAATAATACTGAACAGCTTCTAGGTCCTGGTATACCACATTGGTTCATGTCTCCGCACCATTGATCATACTATTCTCTCTTCTTAGAACTATCAAGTTTTTACCTTTTATTTACCTGGATATATTTTCTTTTTCTTCAAGTCTCAGCTGAGTTGTTACATACCAGAATCTCAAGTCAGCTAAGTCCCTCTCTTGAAGGTCCTCATGCTAATGTGCTTATTTAGCATTGCATCTACTGTTTCCTAAATTTGAGGTGGTTCCTGCTGCTTGCCCTCTCTAAGTGCCCAAATGCGATTCATTTTTTAAATTCAAATGTAGACAGTATCTCCATGAAATCTTTTCACCTGCTCTCTAATAAGCCCATTGCTTCCTCTCTACACAGTTTTGACAGTTCATTAATACCTCTCACTCGTTTTCACATTTTTTCCTGTTAGAGTGTAAGAACTCCTTGAGAAGAGGAGCCTTGTCTTATTCAGCATTGGAGTCCAGTCTCCTCCAGCGCCCAACTCAGCACCCTAGATTCAATAAGTGCTCACTGAATGAATGCATGTAGACCTGAATGGACAGGAAGCCTCTTTGATTAAACATATCAGTTAAACTGAGCCGAAGATGTTTTGTTATGTTAGTTCCATTATCTGACTTTTGCAAAAGCAATGTGGCCTGTAATGTTGACATGCCCTTGAGACAACAAAGGATGTGTCTCATCCTCAAATATCTCATTAGCATTTCATTTTCCCTGCCGAGAGTATATAGCTGACTTATTCCTGTCACAGACCTAAGGAACTGTCAGCTTCTCTCTAATTCTTCTGGAACTGCTTTTTTCTGCCTAAGCAGCATCATCTTTCTGGGTCACCTCACCTGCTCTAGCCATTGGCTTTCTTTCTAGGGATATTTTTCACAAAGAAACAAAAAGTTTTTTAGTGATGGTAGCAGAGGTATTATCATCAACGTAAATAGAGAAAAACAAATTTGCATTTAAAAGCAGATACTGGGCCAGTGCAGAGCCAGGCTTAGTAATTACCTCATTCCACTTACACGGGTCAGTCTTACAGAGGACTAATATTCACAGTGACAAATCATAACCTGCCTTGGACCTTAGTGGTTACATACAAATAGGAAAAGAACTTGGAATATTAAACTTACCAATTAATAAGTCTCTTTTTCACATTTTCTGTAAAATGTGTTCTTATGTAAATTAGATTAAGGAGAATTCAAGGTTCCCATAAATGTACACCATAGTCTGTAAATGCAGTGCAGCCCTCACCCCCTTCTCACCTTTGCGTTTGGGCTCACAAATTTCAGTTCCAAAATCCAGAACTGTAGTATTAACTCAAAAGGATGAGCTACAAGAGCGGGGGCTCTCATGTAAATACACTATGGAGTCTTTGAGATATAGATTCCTGGCCTCAGATGGTATGCTTTAGTTTGAGAGCATAGAGGATGAGCCTTTGGTTTAAGTTACATAACAATGGTAATTTTATTAAATTTGCAGGCCTAAAAATACCTTTAAGTAGATAAAAGCATTTTTGCCTACCAGAAGTATTATCAAGTTTGTAAAATTATGCTGAAATTTTAAGGACAAAAAAAAATCTGCTTTTTTTTACTATGGTGCAGGACTAAGGCCAGAGCTATCAAATATAAAAACCATATAAGAACTCAAAAAGGGGGATTTAGGATCTACTTAGCTTTGAGTAGTACCAATAGAAAATTCTCCAAGGACTTATTCTATATAAGTTGGGTTATTATTAATTAGTAGGAATTAAAACAATTATCAGATCATGTACGGCACCATTTTTAATGTAGCCTACCTAGGGATGCTCTTAGAAGGGTTTATGGCAGTTTTACTCTTTGCTGTCTTGTATAAAAATATAATGTCCCAAGTGAGAGGAATTCCAACAAGAATATATACCAGCCCTTCCAAAAGGGGCCCCATGCTGTTCTAAAGAGTTAAAGAAAAACAGGAAAGCAGACATGAAAGAAGAGTCATTCCTTAAATTATTTTATATACCAGGAATTTTGATGGACTTAGCAGGACAATCTTTTGGGGGAGGTTCTATTACTATGAGGAAACTGAGGCTACTGTCTGTAAGGGGCAGCCCTTACATTCAATCCCTGATCTGTGTTATTTCAGAATGTCAGCTTATACCCTTCATTTGGTGTTTTTCATACTTGACTGAAAATAAAACTCTGTTGAGCAACCTTTTGTCCTCCTGAAAACTCTGAGTCTAAAATGGGACTCAGGAATCTGTATTTTTAACTTTGGTTGTGGGTGTTCCTGGGCTGCTCTGTCACACTACAATGTATTGCCTTAGGTCGGGGCATCTCAGACATTCATGTACATGCAAGTCACCTGGGGATTTGCTAAAATGCAGAACCTGATTGAGCAGGTCATGGTGTGGGTGAGCCCGAGATTCTGCATCCCTACCCAGTTCCCAGGTGATGTGAGGTGGCTGGTCCACAAACCACATTTTGAGTAGCACCTTGGTGCCTGCTAACTAATTTAGGTTTTCTGAGAGCCAAGTTCTAGGATCACTGTTGATTTTCCACTCATCATAGTGTCCTTTCTGTGCATTGATTTACAGAAGCCCCTTAAGGTGTTGTATTAGTCCATTTCTGTTGCTTGTAACAGAAATATTGAAACTGGATGATTTACAAGAAAAAGAAATCTATTGCTTACAGTTTGGGAGGCTGGGAAGTCCGAAGTCCAGGGAACACATCTGGTGAGGGTCTTTTTGGTGGTGGCTTTACAGCAATGCAGGAGTCTCATGTGGTAGAAAATGGAGGGGCAGAGAAAGAGAGACTCTCAAGTGCTCTCCTTTTAAAGCCCTCAGAACCATGCCCCGACTACCATTACTAATCCATTCACTATGGCATGGTCCAACAATCTAATCACCTCTTCAAGGTCCAACCTCTCAATTACTCTAATAGGATTTCCCACCCTCAACAGTTAACAGTGGGGATTAAACTTCAGTGAAGTGCGGGGGGCGGGGGGGGGGAAACAATCTACATCAGATGTCTTTGATGAAACAAAAAAATATCACTTTTTAGACAATGACATCACTATGAACTCAGTGCTTTAAATGCATTTTATAAATAGCACAGCAGATATATTACCTCTTTTAGAAATAAAACATTCACCAAATGTATCTTGTCTCCATCAGACATTAAGCACATGTCTGATTCATTCTTAGATAACAGAGTTTGTTGTCCAAATTAGGTGCTTAAAAGTCATTTCTTTTTTTTTTTTTTTGTCTTTTGTCTTTTTCCGTGTCCGGCAACGGATCGCAACCCTCAGTGTTGCCCCCGTACCGGACCGGGGACCGGCAA
>NW_007730023.1:197133-201033 GCF_000696425.1 Galeopterus variegatus
GGAAGTGAAGTTGGAAAGCTGATGTCTTAGTTGAGAACATTCTTGTTCTTATGAAGCGATAGGATTTTCCTAAATGCATACCTGATAGAGAGCTGGTGTCCAGAGGCAGGTGTAGTCAAAGCTTCTCTGTTAAGGGCCAGAATTTTGTGTTGTTTCATTTTTTTTGTCAGCAGCACACCTTGCTTTCCAAAAGCCCCAGATACGTAAAACTCACTGTCAAAGTATTACATTGTACAGTAGGACCATTTGCAGTATAGTAAGAACTCTGAAACTACAGAAAACGAAAGATCTATCATCTATGAAAAACAGAACAAATGCTCTAGCAAAAATAAGTTTGATTTTCTCAAAGTTTGACACACTAGTGCACTTGTTATTTAAACAAATGCTCCAGAAAGTTATTTTTTTTTTAAATTTCCTTTTCTGTTCTATTTTTTTCTCATTGTCTTTAACTCACTATGAATGAACTGTCACTAAAAATACATTTCAGGAATCAAGTACGCCTCTCGTGTATACATCCGTCTAAATCTATGCTAAGCCTGATGTTTAAGGTTGTCAAAGTGGCTCCGATCCAAAATCAGGTTAACATTTGCACTTTCACCGAAGTAGTTCTCCAAGACGCAATTCAAACAGCCTTTGGGGTAATCCCAGCTGGTGGACTTTAGCATTACCAGCTGGTTCAGAATGCGCCACTGCTCTTTTTGCAAAGAGGAGGGAGCCTTAGACACAGAGTCAATGCCTGTCAATTCAGCTTGTCTAAATTCATAAAACAGTGGTCTTCAAACTGTGGTCTCTGGACCAGTAACTTCAGCAACCACTGGGAACCTGAAACAAATGCAGATTCTCAGGACCCGCCTTACTGAATCAGCACCTCTAGGGTTGAGCCCAGCAAATGTACGGTTTCACAAGCTGTACAGGTGATTCTGATGCACACTTAATTTGAGGACCACTTTTGTAAATTCTTGTTTCATCTTGATACCAATAATTCCACCATTTAAAATTAGCAGCTTTCATTTTTGTGATCATTGGGCAGGTAAAAGAAGATGATTTCAACTGCTTAATGGGTACAGAGTCTTATTTTGGAGTGTCAAAAAATACTTGGGAAATAGAGGTGGTGGTTGCACAACATTGTGAATGTACTGAATACCACTGTGTTCTTCACTTGTAGTGAAATTTATGTTATGAAAATTTCACCACAAGTTTTTAAAAAGATATAAGTGAAAGCACTTTAAAACTCAAGTGCTTGAGGTATGCCAGTCTAAACAATATAACTGCAGATTAAACATTTTCCAGTCCCTAATCATTCTTATTCTGAGTACATCCTAACTTTATATATATATATATATATATATATATATATATACATACATGATGATATGATGTATTTTAATTACACAATTACTTGTTTCCCAAGTACACGTGGAAAATAGAGTATCTGTAAAACTGATTTGAGTGCTATTCATAGAAAATTTCTTAGAATTTCTCGATGAGTCAAACAAGAGTTTTCAACTACAAACAAAATAAGGTAAATTATTATTTGGTTGCTTATCCTTGCTAGAGTGAGGATTATAAAAGAGGCAGAAAAAGCAAACATCGGGGCTTTAAAATTAAATTTTAGGAAATGTCTTATAGCACCTCCACCCTCATGTTGTACAACTCAAGTGGGTCCATTCGTATTGCATTCTACAAGTAGAATTTATTCCTTTCGAAATACAATATAGAATATTATATTTTATAATATGATCTGAGGGTTCCCCTGGAGTTATGCAACACAAACGTCTTGAGTTCTGACCTTTCTGGGTAGAGGATTTGTTACCTAAACATATTTATTATAAATTTCATTGGAAATTCTTTTTAAGTAAATTTACCAGGACAAAAAAGATGCTATGAAGTTGCACTAAATGTAGAAACATAAATGAATTAAGGCTTAAAGTAACATTTTATTTCATTATATAACCCTATAACCTCCCTCTGAGTTATAGACATAATACTTTACAATATAGAATACTGGAAAAATATCAAAAAATAAATAAAACAATTTCCCTGCACCCTTAGATCTGAGAAATAAAATCTGTTGTATCTTGTAACTGTATGTATGCACATGTGAACGTACATCACACATGCATGCATAGACTATAGTCAATAACAGCACATTCCATTTTGAAACCTATTTTCCCCTTACTGTATCATATTTTCCCTTGATAAAAAGTATTCTTTTACAATATCAATACCATTTTAAGGGTTGCAAAGAATTCCAGCCTATGGTCTTAGTTCACCTGATTAATTGATTAATTCCCCATAATCAAATATACTGATTGCTTCCAGTTTTTTGTTAAGGCATGCATCACAGAGACTAAGATTCTTGCACCTATATTTTTGTGCTTTTTCTGATTATATTTTCAATATATTGATTTGTAAGATCTCTACACTAAAAACAATAATCTTTCTATTTCTCTGTCAAATATTTTTTCCAGTTTATTGTATTCTTTTTAAATTTGGGTTCTAACATCTATTTTATGCTCATTATTTTCTTTCATGCTATTATCTTCCTATCCCAATATTATATAAAAATTTTGCTATAGTTTCATCATCATGGTTTTGTTTATTTACATTTAATTCTTTATTTCAACATCATTATGATCTGTGAGATAGTAAAAAGATCTAACTAATTTTTCCAAAAGTTAAACAATCATTGCTTTGTTATTTATTGAACAATTCAATGCTTTCTCCACAGATTTGGAAAACAAGTTTATCAGGGTAGGTGTGTAAATAGAGTAAGTTAATTAACCTCTCTATGTTCTAGTTTCCTCCTTTGAAAAGAGAAAATTAACAGCACCTCCCTCAAAAAGCTAATATATGGAGAGCATTTTAAAAGCACCTGACACGAACACTTGATCAACATCAGATTACTAGTACTAGTGTGATTACTGCTATTTAACTATTATTGCCCTAACCATCCAACTCAATATGTTAATGTCCTTTTTAAAATATTTACATTTATATTTATAAGTGAGATGGTATATGCTGTTTTGACTTGGTAATTTAGTCAGGCTTTGAATGAGGGACTTCATGATTTCATAAAACAAAAAAAGTTCTACACATTTTTATTTCTGTATTATTAAATGTACAACTTTATCTTGTGATAGATTACAGAATTCCCCCGTAAACTTTATGAGCCCTGAATCTTTCTTTGAGAGAAGACTTTGAAAGCTGTTTCAAGGTCTTTCTTGATTTTTGATCATTAAAAATTTCCCTTTCTTTTGAATCAGTTAAATGATATTTTTCTAGAATGAATTGTTAGGGAACATGACTGAAGGTAAATACCAGTAAGAAAGTTTTTCTAACAGTCTAGGCAGGGGATGGTCCCCATTTCTAAATCCAACCCTTTCCCACTACTCTCAGCTCATTAAATAGCAGCACCACTTTTCCCATTCATAAAGGCAAAACCTGAGAGTCGTCCTTAATTGCTACTCTTGCCTCAGCGCCACCTGTCATCATCCCCACACGCCATCCCCTAGTGAGGCCTGTTGTCTCCACATTCAAATTACATCCAATTGCATTCATTTCTCTTCATCGTCTTACATCCCATTTTAGTCCAACCACTATGAAATAGACTTTGCTATAGCCTCTTAATTGGCCATCCTACCTCCAGTTTTGCACATGGCAAAATTATCTTCTAAAAATTTAAATCAAACAAGACCCATACCTCTCACCATATACCAAAATCAACTCAAAATAGATTAAAAAATTAAATATACATCCTGAAACAATAAAACTCCTTAAAGAAAACATAGGGGAAACACTCCAGAAAGTAGGAGGGGGTACAGACTTCATGAATACAGCCCCGAAAGCACAGGCAACCAAAGGAAAAATAAACAAATGGGATTATATCAAACTAAAAAG
>NW_007730023.1:201507-202924 GCF_000696425.1 Galeopterus variegatus
ATATATGAATGGCCAACAGACACATGAAAAAATGCTCAACATCACTCAGCATTTGGGAAATGCAAATCAAAACAGCCTTGAGATACCACCTCACTCCAGTTAGGATGGTTAATATCAAAAAGACAGAATGATAAATGCTGGCGAGGTTGCGGAGAAAAAGGAACTCTCATACAGTTACTGGGACTACAAAATGGTGCATCCTTTATAGAAAATGGTATGGAGGTTCTTCAAACAATTACAGATAGATCTACCATATGACCCAGCTATTCCTCTGCTGTTTATATACCCAGAGGAATGGAAATCATCATGTTGAAGGGATCTCTGTACTTCCACATTTATTGCTGCACTATTTACAATAGCCAAGAGTTGGAACCAGCCCAAATGTCCATCATCAGATGAGTGGATAAAGAAAACGTGGTATATCTACACAATGGAATACTACTCTGCTATAAGAAAGAATGAAATACTACCATTTACAGCAACATGGATGGACTTAGAGAAAAATATATTAAGTGAAACAAGTTAGGCACAGAAAGAGAAATACTACATGTTCCCACTTATTTGTGAGGGGCTTAAAATAAATAAATAAATATGCAAACAAATGGTGCAGGAGTGGGGAAGAAGACACAACAATCACAATTCCTTGAATTTGTTAGGCAAATGAACAGATATTTTGATGGAGGGGAGGGGGAAAAGGGAAGCGGGAAAGAAGAACTGGTAAAGGGACATGAAAATCAACTACATTGTATATTGATAAATTTAAAATAAATAAATAAATAAGTAAAATATAAAATTTTAAGTCAAATCATGTCACTTGCCTACTTTAAACCTAACAATTTTCCACTCTGTTTCAAATAGAAATCCAAATTCCATTCATATTTTTTCCAGTTTATTGTATTCTTTTTAAATTTGGGTTCTAACATCTATTTTATGCTCATTATTTTCTTTCATGCTATTATCTTCCTATCCCAATATTATATAAAAATTTTGCTATAGTTTCATCATCATGGTTTTGTTTATTTACATTTAATTCTTTATTTCAACATCATTATGATCTGTGAGATAGTAAAAAGATCTAACTAATTTTTCCAAAAGTTAAACAATCATTGCTTTGTTATTTATTGAACAATTCAATGCTTTCTCCACAGATTTGGAAAACAAGTTTATCAGGGTAGGTGTGTAAATAGAGTAAGTTAATTAACCTCTCTATGTTCTAGTTTCCTCCTTTGAAAAGAGAAAATTAACAGCACCTCCCTCAAAAAGCTAATATATGGAGAGCATTTTAAAAGCACCTGACACGAACACTTGATCAACATCAGATTACTAGTACTAGTGTGATTACTGCTATTTAACTATTATTGCCCTAACCATCCAACTCAATATGTTAATGTCCTTTTTAAAATATTTACATTTATAT
>NW_007730023.1:203646-211107 GCF_000696425.1 Galeopterus variegatus
GAATGAATGAGGATAAAAAGTAGAAATATTGGAAGTAATTATTTGGGTTCCAAACAAAGCTTTTAGTTATAATTTCTAATATTTAATTACAGTTTCTAATATTTGAATGAATTTATTATTTATTTTACCATAGTCGGAAGATTGCAACAATTATCAATTGTCCAACAGTGATAGCTGTGTAATTCACTGCTGTTAGCTCCTGAAATGTTTTGAGATGTATAAGTATGGACACATTAATCTCTTAAGTGTACCATAGAAAATTGGCCCTAGCATTTCTGGGACTTTTTGAACTAAGGGGAAATTAAATGCCCTTTTTTTATTTCCTGCCAAAATAAGAAAACTTTATTGATTTGAAAGTGTTATTTTCCCCACTCACTTTCACTCATTTACACAGCAGGAAAGTCAGCAGAGTAAAACCAGTGTTTGCTGCTGGGGATTAGGCTACTGATTTTAAACAGACTTATGTTGCAACTATACATGTCCCAAAGATGCTAGACCTGGTTCAAAGATGTATATATTTGTGACTTAGAGCATCAGATCCAGGGGATTAAAAATTTAGAAACTCCACAGTGTTCGGATGAAATGGGAATGGTGAAGTTCAGCTAAAGAGAGTTAGGATTAAAAGTTATTATGCCAGGCTTAATGTATCCTTCTAAAGCTGTGCATATTATAAACGCTGTCTCCAACACATCTGTCCATCAGTCTCTGCTGTTTTAACCATCTTTTATCCCTTCAATTCACCACCTTTCATTAGGCCAGGAAAACTTGATCACCCACCAAGAGTAAAAACGTTTTGAAGTTTTCTTCAAATACACTGAATTCCATGATTCACATGTGTGTTCTGAAGCAACTTTTTTCAAATCATGGTATGCACATCAGAGAAAGTACTACATCTGAATTTACACACCAATAAATTAACCCTTCTAAAGTGTACAGTTCAGTGGTTTTTAGCATATTCTGTATATCTAGTATAATCAGAGCTGTACAACCATTGCCACATATAATTTTAGAATAATTTCATTACTCAAAGAAAAATAAACTCCATACTCATTAACAATCACTCTCCCTTCCTGTCTTAGACCTTGACAACCATTAATCTTTCTGTCTCTATAGATTTGACTATTCTAGAAATTTCATATAAATGGAATCACACAATAAGTGGTCTTTAGTGACTGGCTTCTTTCACATGCAGCATAAAGTTTTCAAGGTTCATCCATGTTGTAGTATGTAACAGTATGCTTTTAATTGTCAAATAATATTCTATTGCACAGATGTACCACATTGTTTTTAATTGCCAAATACTATTTCATTCCATAAATATACCACATTTTGTTTTTCTGCTCATCAATTGATGGACATTTGGGTTGTTTCTACTTTTTGGCTATTATAAAAAATGCTGCTATAAACTCTCATGCACAAGTTTTCGTGTGAAGATGTTTTCATTTCTCTTGGGTGTGTACCCAGGAGTGGATTGCTGGGTTATAACCATGTGTAACATCTTGAGGAACTGCAAACTATTTTCCAAAGGGGCTGCACCATTTTACATTCCCACAAGCAGTGTATTTGATAAGTTCATTATCAGATAGAATTTGAAAATATTTCCTTCCATTACATTGATTGTCTTTTTACTTTCTTGATAGTGTCCTTTTCAGCACACCATTTTTAGTTTTGATGAAGTGAAATTTATCATTTTTTTCTTTTGTTGTTCATGCTCTTTGTATGTAAGAAACCATTGCTTAACCCAAGTTCTCAAAGATTTATACCTGTGTTTTTTCTAAGATCTTTATAGTTTTAGCTCTTACATTTAGGTCTATAATTCATTTGTACTTAATTTTTGCATGTAGTTGTGAGGTAGGTATCCAACTTCATTATGATAGTGATGAGAAGATTTATTTTAAGTAAGTGTATTTTTTTTTCCTTTTTGTCTTTTTTCGTGACCGGCAACGGATCGCAACCCTCAGTGTCGCACCCGTACCGGACCGGGACCGGCAACGGATCGCAACCCTCGGTGTTGCGTCCGCACCTCGCTCAGCCAGTGAGCCGCCGGTCTGTATGTGGGATCCGAACCCTCGGCGGGAGCGCCGCTGTGCTCCCAAGTGCGCCACCGGGCCGGCCCCAAGTGTATTTTAATTTAAGAAGTTTGCCAATTTAAAGAGAAACCTTAAATGCTGAAACATATAAATATCTAAGAAATGTAAAAAAAAAAAAAAAAAAAAAAAAAAAATTCAGCCTTTTTAGAAAAGCCAACCTAGATTTTGCATTACTGAGGAAATTTATACTTGAATTTTTACTTTTATTTACTTTTATTTTAATATATGGAAGGTAAATGAAACTTAAGTAGTGGGATAGAGGTTAGCACCTACATACATATATGTGCCAAGCTCTATGTGAATATAAAATTTTGTTTTAGAGTAAACGCCCTTGTGTTTCAAGATTAAGAAAACATCTCTCAAATGTTGCCT
Organism: Galeopterus variegatus; assembly: GCF_000696425.1. NCBI lineage: Eukaryota > Metazoa > Chordata > Mammalia > Dermoptera > Cynocephalidae > Galeopterus > Galeopterus variegatus. The sequence goes on from NW_007730023.1 coordinate 206,109, forward strand.
TTGGGTCCCATCTTCTTGAATTCTTAATTGTCAAATACAAGGAAATATTTTGGTTTTGATAAAGTCAAGCCTAAATGTTAAAAATTCTTATATAAGGTATAAATAAAAATACCTCAGTATCCTTAACCAAGGGATCACCAAGAAAGGTTTCCACTACAGTAAGTTTATTCACATCAAGTTACCTAGTCAGCCTGGGTTGGTTATCCTAAAATGTTAGAAGCCTCTATTAAGACAATATTTTCATAATAAAAAAAATTATGAGTTCCTTAATCCCTAAAAACATGATTTCCACATGTTTTTCACTTTTCGAACCTGTAAAAACAACTTCTTCATGACAGCTGGAATTGCAGAAGGGCTAGTAACATGGCTAAAAAAGATTTTATTGGCCAAATACAGTTTACGGAGTTTTATTGACTGAGTATGCAGGAAACATTCAGTGACTCTTTGATCAACTCTCCTAGTGTTTCCAATAGTATTTTGAGAACATTTTGTAATAATTATTCATGTATCTGCAGACTCTTAAGAATTGTATTCACTTTAAGTTCTCTCTGTTGAAAAACCAACTAGCTTTATGTCTAACTCTTTTTAACTTCCTTTCCACAGTTAGGTGGCCTTCCTCTGTGTTCTAAAAGCACTTATCCCGTTATACTAGAAGAGTCTATGCATTCTTCTCTTCTACCGAATCATTAGGTTTTTGAGGGCAAAGACTGCCACATTCATACACATAATCCTAGCATAAAGAATGGCAGTAAAGGCATAAATTTTGTTGCATGAATGAAAAAAAAGGTACCAACAAAAGAACAGATGAAAGAAATATGTTTATGCTATTTTTAGAACTCCTAATATTCATTTGTGAATGAATATTCATTTGTGAATCAATTCTTATACTAAAGCTCATTTCATTAATTATGTTAGACTCTTTACTAAGCTCTCTTCCCCTTATTAATGAGATACTTTGATTTATTTAATGCCTGTTTTCCTCACCAGATTATAAGCACCATCAGGATACAGAGTATCTGTTTTTATTCACCCATGTGGATCCCTCACTGGCCCAATGCCAGGTAAATAATAGGCACTCAATAAATATTTGTACACTAGATGAATAAAGGCCATTAGGCAGATGCCCACAAGCACAAGGAAAATGCTGAATCTTCTTCTACAATGGAGCCTTTGGAGCATGGGTCAATAGCAGAACATCCCTAGAGAAATAGATTCTCTCATGAAGAGAAAGCTACATACGTCATTATACTTTGCAGTGAAATGCCCTAATTACATTTCCCTTTGAGTTGGACTGTATGTATTTGAAGATGATAATTCAGGACCCAGCACTATTGGCACAGAGCCCAGGAAGCTAGAATCTGCCCAGCAGGACCATTCTTGGGGCATACCCAGAGCACAGCCCTCTTATATATCTCAGATAACGCCTGAGAAGAGAGATCTGTGACAATACAGCAATGTGAAGCAATCTCACGCCAGGAAGAATTCTAGAGGGGGGCTAAAATGGAAAAATTGATGCCTATAAGAGATTCAGGGTAATGCTGTTCAACATATCTCAGATAAGGCCTGAGAAGAGAGATCTGTGACAATACAGCAATGTGAAGCAATCTCACGCCAGGAAGAATGCTAGAGGGGGGCTAAAATGGAAAAATTGATGCCTATAAGAGATTCAGGGTAATGCTGTTCAAATTAAGGCCTTTCTCTGTTTTCCATTAGCATAGCTATCTCTCTTCTAAGTTTTGACTTTTACAGACCATCTCTCAAAGCAACCAGTGGTAAAGTGGAGCTAGCTTATAACGGTTAGTGATAGTCAATTGTTACATGTTTGCTAAATTTGCTGCTGGTTGTTACACACCCCATTATTATAAGTAAAATTCTGTAATATAAATTTACAGCTAAATAAATTATATTAAAAACACAGGTAATAAATACTCAAAACTCACTACTTTGTATTTTATTAAATGTTATGATTATCTATGATCTTGAGGCTATTTATACCTCTTGTAGCTATATAGTGAAATGCTATGTAACAGTGCGTTACTGCTAATCTCTTTTTTCAACTCCTAATTCGGTGATATCATTAGGATAGCTTGAAATTGGTTATGGTGGAAGTATAGACACCATGGAAATCACTGAATGCTAGAATTCAGGGGTGTGGGGCTTTTTTGTTACTGTTTCTTTGGGGTTTTGGTTTTTGGTGTTTTAGGGGCTTTGTTTTGTTGAAAGCCTATTCTTAAACATTTAACAGCACGCCACAGGAGGCAACTAATTCATGGCCCAATATAATCCATCTTTTTATAGTTAATTGTTGAAATTACCCAAACTAGGAAATCACTAGATTGAAGTGGAACTTTGAACCAATGTTTGATCTTCTGAGCTACATTTCACAAAAAGGTGTTGAGTAGGAATTGTTAAAGAAAAAAAGAGAGTACGTGTATGTATCTGCTTAATTCCACATCATATATGGCTATTTCTTGAGTACTTGAAACAGTGTTTGCTATAAATTAACCATATAGCAAATATCTGAATATGTTAATTAAAGAAGTCAAGAAGTGCAATAACTTGAGTTAGTCCTTGACAAGAGGGTGGTTTGAATTCTCTTGATATGAAACTGGGTGACATGACAATTCATCTCAAAATATTTCATGCATTTAATGTTGCTTCTTAAGAAAATATTAAGAACATTTGACTTCCCAGTTTCCAAAGAATTTACAAAATCCCCTCCAAAAATCCTTGGTAGGGGAGAGTAAAGATGGCTGAGAAGAGGGGAAAGGAGAGAAAAGGATGGAAGAGGGTGAATGAGACTTGAGAATGAGGGGAAAATGCCTAAACATGAATCAGTGCAGGTAAAATTCAAAGAAGCAACTAATCATGTCTTGGGAGTACCTACTGTTTATTGTAAAATTTTTGTAAATTTAAGAGAGCATCATACTCCTTAAATTCCCTTTTCATTCTTTGTTTAAAATTGTACAAACAATTCCAGTGTTAGTTTTATGGCATGGAGATACTAACCTGCCTAGTCTTACTGTATAAACACAATCACATAACTCTCAAGATGGCTTTTTCACATTGAAAATTGAGGTTTTAGAGATGACAACGTTGATCTTCATGAATAACATGTTTTGACGGATTCATAGTAAAGGATTTTGAAGATATAGTCTTACTTTCAAAGAGAAGCACATACACAGAAAGGCATAACGAAGACAGGGCTTATTTAGAAGCGACTAGTTACTCATTATAAAAGTAGACATCAAACCTCCTCAAGACTTTGAATTGTTAAGAGCTTTATATCCCTGTGTTTCTGAAGGTGTAATAAATTATTAATCTTTATGTATTATGGAATACAGCTAACATATATATCTAGAGCAATAGAAAGGAAAGGAGACGTAAATTAAACAAAGGAAATAAATCTGAAAATCAAATAATATTTAATCCTGAAATAGTTTTAGAGCCTTCAGCAAACACATATTCACAACTGTATTTAAACATAGATAGATAAATTATCCATTTATTTCAAACTCCTTCAATTATCTGTACTGAATTGATGGGATTTTTTTTTTCTCCTTTTAATTCCTATAATTGTTTATAGTTTTAATAAAAAAGATAAATAACAGATATTAAGAACATTTGACTTCCCAGTTTCCAAAGAATTTACAAAATCCCCTCCAAAAATCTTTGGTAGGGGAGAGTAAAGATGGCTGAGAAGAGGGGAAAGGAGAGAAAAGGATGGAAGAGGTTGAATGAGATTTGAGAATGAGGGGAAAATGCCTAAACATGAATCAGTGCAGGTAAAATTCAAAGAAGCAACTAATCATGTCTTGGGAGTACCTACTGTTTATTGTAAAATTAAGAGAGCTTCATACTCCTTAAAGTCCCTTTTCATTCTTTGTTTAAAATTGTACAAACAATTCCAGTGTTAGTTTTATGGCATGGAGATACTAACCTGCCTAGTCTTACTGTATAAACACAATCACATAACTCTCAAGATGGCTTTTTCACTTTGAAAATTGAGGTTTTAGAGATGACAACGTTGATCTTCACGAATAACATGTTTTGACGGGTTCATAGTAAGGGATTTTGAAGATACAGTCTTACTTTCAAAGAGAAGTACAAACACAGAAAAGCATAACGAAGACAGGGCTTATTTAGAAGCGACTAGTTACTCATTATAAAAGTAGACATCAAATCTCCTCAAGACTTTGAATTGTTAAGAGCTCTATATCCCTGTGTTTCTGAAGGTGTAATAAATTATTAATCTTTATGTATTATGGAATACAGCTAACATATATATCTAGAGCAATAGAAAGGAAAGGAGACGTAAATTAAATAAAGGAAATAAATCTGAAAATCAAATAATATTTAATCCTGAAATAGTTTTAGAGCCTTCAGCAAACACATATTCACAACTGTATTTAAACACAGATAGATAAATTATCCATTTACTTCAAACTCCTTCAATTATCTGTACTGAATTGATGGGAATTTTTTTTTCTCCTTTTAATTCCTATAATTGTTTATAGTTTTAATAAAAAAGATAAATAACAGCAAACATTTATGTCACTGCTATTTTATGGCCTACTTAAAATAAGCAATTCATGTCAGTCGCCACAAAAATTTATGAATTCTTACGTACATGTGACACATCACAGTTTGTGGATTTAATCTGGATCACTAGGCTAATGTCTTAAGGTGCGTGCAGGTGTTATTATCATCCAACTGTGTGGAACTAAGCTGAAGCTCAGAGAAAACAAGTTGCATAATTTTCAAAGCTATTTAAATGGAGGAGCCAGAAGCTGAAAAGTTCTAGAAATAACTTGTCCTTTAGCACTCTTTAAATTACACTTTCCATGGAAGTGTGAATTAAGGAAAGAATAAAATTAAAATGAGTGTGTTTAGAATATAGCCAGTCAAATATGCACAAACTATATGTACATAAATGAAAACACAAATACACGTCCTGACTGACAAGTCTTAAAGTAGGTAAATATATAAGTACATAGTA
>NW_007730024.1:0-977 GCF_000696425.1 Galeopterus variegatus
AAAAAAAAAAAAAAAGTTCATAAAAACAAGAATTAAATCCTCCCTGACTCCTCCTTCCTCACAAAATCCCAGACTCCTTCCCAAAAGTAACTACTTCAGTTCAGCATATATCTGCCCAGATCTTTCCTTGTACATTTATATGTGGATTATATACAGTAATATATAGGTTTGGGTTTTTTTGTTTTTACACAGAAGATATCATTGTACACATTCTAGTGCAACTTCCTTTTTTCATTCAATATCTTTGAGGTCTTCCAGTATCCATCCCTCTATGCATGCACATCTTCCTCATTCTTTCAGCTGCTGCACAGCATTCCCATAATCTGATCACTATAACTTATTTCACCATTGCCCTGTTGATGAACATTTAGGTTGCTTCTGGTTTTTTGCTACTGCAAACAATGCCACAATCCACACCCTTGGCCATGCTTCTTTGTACATATGTGCAAATATTTTTCTAGGATACCTAGAGGCAGAGTTTCTGATCAATGTTACTTAATATTATCAAGTTTTCCTTCTTGAAGGCTAAACTCTGCCAACAGTATGAAAGCACCTCTTTACCCCCACCCCTCCCAGCAGTAGATATTATCAATCTTTTAAAAAAAAATTTTAAATCTTTTTAGTTTCTGACAATTTGATAAGTGAAAAACATTGTCATTTTGACTTTAATTTGCATTTCCCTGATGCAAGTCATAAAGCTGAACATGTTTTTAAGATATTATGAGTTTTTATTTACATTGCCTTTTCAANAGTCATAAAGCTGAACATGTTTTTAAGATATTATGAGTTTTTATTTACATTGCCTTTTCAACGGCTTAACCATTCTTACCCTTTGCTCATTTTTCTATTAGTTTTTTTTGGGGGGGAGGGGTTTTTTTATTACCAATTTATCTGCACCACACTCTAACCAACTGAACTAACCAGACAGCCCTACTACTGATTTGTAGCAAGGGATATTTTCTTCCAGGCCTTTGTTT
>NW_007730024.1:1192-3977 GCF_000696425.1 Galeopterus variegatus
AGTCATAAAGCTGAACATGTTTTTAAGATATTATGAGTTTTTATTTACATTGCCTTTTCAATGGCTTAACCATTCTTACCCTTTGCTCATTTTTCTATTAGTTTTTTTTTGGGGGGAGGGTTTTTTTTATTACCAATTTATCTGCACCACACTCTAACCAACTGAGCTAACCAGACAGCCCTACTACTGATTTGTAGCAAGGGATATTTTCTTCCAGGCCTTTGTTTGTCTTTTTTACTTTATCTAATTTAACAGAAGTTTTAAATATTTAAAATTTAACATAAGCTTGAAAATTTGAAATCTGTCAAACTTTTCTGCCTCTTGGTTTTCTGTATTGTCCTTAAGAAAGCCTCCCCTACCCAAAGATTATAAACATTGTTCTTCTATATTTTCTTCCAACAATTACAAAGTTTGGTTTCTTACATTTAGCTCTTTAATTAATCTGGAATTTATTTTGAAGTATGGGTTCAAGTAAGGAGCAAACAATTGTCCTCCAAAGAGTCAAGTGTTTTTAAATCTTTTTACTAAAGCAGACAGAGAAGAATAAATGTGTTGCCCAGAGATCTGAGACTGATGGCCAAGGCAGTTTACCACAATTGCAAAATTTATTTGGAAGTCTTATGTTTTATTCTAAAAGCTCATGTTTTTACTCCATGTTATGTTTGCTTTGATATCGAAATTGTATCACCCCCTCCCCTGATAGCGTTGAGTAAAACTAGAAGATGTATAATATTTATCTTGCAATTTTGCAACCTCCTGCTATACTGCGGTCAACAGTGTGACTATACATACATAGTCTATTTGCCTGTTTACTTGATTATCTCAGGCACTACATGCACACATGTACCCACATATATAAGCATACATAGTATTGGTCACACTTCCATCTCATTTGCTTATTTGCCTCTCTGACTGACCACTAGACTGTGAACCCTTGGGCACAGGAACTGTTTTCATCTTCATCACTCCCAGTCCTTACCAGAGTGCCTGCCAAAGTGTAAGTGTTCAATTAATATTTATTGAATAAATGAATAGTTTCCTAGAAATAGACCCAGTAGGGAATCTGCTTCAATATATACTAAAATATTTATGAATGAAATATTTGGGATTTACTTGAAAATAAAAAGGGAGTAGAGAGGGCAATGGGAAGTACAGATAAACAAGCTGGGTGACAGGTACATGGGGGTCCATTTTATTTGTCTCTCAACTTTTGTATATGTTTGAAATTTTCCATACGTAAAAAAATTTGCTACATTTTAAACTCTTCTCCCTAGGGACTGTAATAACCTTATTACTTAAATAATACTCTCTACAATGGAGAGAGAAAATGTATTTATTCTGTTCCAACCTGCAAAGCAAAGTAGTATATTATGGTGATCACTATAAAAGGGTGGTTGTCAAATGTCAGACTGGGAATAAAGCAAACTAAAACTCATTAACAAAATATCCACATTATTACATTATGGTCTGGTAAATATATCATTTTATGTTTCATTGTTTTCAACAACAGAGAATAATCTTTTCCAACTGTCTAGCTGTATATAAAGATTTAGGAGTTAAGAGGTACTTAAAATATACAAACAAATCATGGTGGGGGAAAAAGAATGTGCTTTATTTTTGTTCTTGTTTTTTTTCTTCCTGGCTGCTGGCCAGTTAGGGGATCTGAACCCTTGATCTTGGTGTTACAAGGCTGTGCTCTAACCATTTGAGCTAATGGGCCAGCCCCAAGAATGTGCTTTTTATTTATTTATTTATTTATTTTATTTATTATTTTTTTTTAAAGATGACCAGTAAGGGGATCTCAACCCTTGAATTGGTGTTGTCAGCACCATGCTCTCTGAAGAGAGCAACCGGCCATCCCTATATAGGGATCCGAACCCGTGGCCTTGGTGTTATCAGCACCACACTCTCCTGAGTGAGCCACGGGCCGGCCCCCAAGAATGTGCTTTTTAATGTGCAAATATTAACTCAAAGTAGTATACTGACTCAAAGTAATGCTTCTGGTTTCAGCATTTCCTACTGATAAATTTTAACAAGAATGTGCTTTTTAATGTGCAAATATTAACTCGAAGTAGTATACTGACTCAAAGTAATGCTTCTGGTTTCAGCATTTCCTACTGATAAATTTTAAGACAGAAGAAATTTAGTTTCTGATTCAAACATAAATTGCTTAAGCAAACAGATGACAGCAGGTGGGAATATAGTAAAATTAAGATGGTTAATAATTACTGTGCCAATGCTGGCAGTAAGATTATACTAATTCTCCAGACTAGAGAGTAGGAAGCGATGTTACATAAAGACCAAATTTCCCATACATATTTGGAATTATTTATAAAGAGATATATATACCAAAACTCTTCTTGAGTTGAGATCTTATTGTTGGCTTACCTCTTCTGATCTTCCTTGATTGGAATAATATGTAAAATAGTTTCCAAAATAAGCTCCTTCTGATTTGAAAATAGATCCATCTCCAGGATAAATCTCTATTGAGTTCACGTTTTTATGGGTAAGTCTAACACAGAGAAATAATCATTAAAAAAATTTTTTTTCTAATGGAGATTGAAACATACATGAAGACACTTATCAAATAAACAAATAAACAAGAAAAAAACAAAACAAAAAAACAAGCAAAGAAGTACGATCTTTTTGCCTATCCAGAGAAGTCGATAATTTTAAATTAACTTTTTTGGAAAAGATAAACAGAATACTCAGAATTGGTTTATGTTTTTTTTTTTTTTTTTGTCTTTTATCTTTTTCCGTGTCCGGCAACGGATCACAACCCTCA
>NW_007730024.1:4692-6046 GCF_000696425.1 Galeopterus variegatus
GAGCGCCGCTGCGCTTCCCAAGCGGCGCACTTATCCAGTGCGCCACCGGGCCGGCCCTGGTTTATGTTTTTTAATAACTAAGCTTAGGACTTCTGGAATTTAGGCATCTTGTAATATCATCTTCCTGGTATTCACGCTGCCAACCACAGAGGCTGGCACATAATAGTCAGCTAAAGCAAAGTCTATTTTGTAGAAGTGAAACACAACACTTCCAGAACCTGAAAATAAGATTATTCTTTAATAATAAAACTAGTAGAATCAATACTGGATAAACGAGATTAGCCATCTATACAAGGAGTCACCCACAAGAGAAAGTGACTGATTGTACTTGAAGCAGCCAGGTACAATCAAGGTACTGGGTAATATACCATATAAAAACTTAAGCCAAGTTAATCTTATTGGAACATATATGAAAACTATGTTGTCAAAAGAGGTTCGGCCTTCATGCAAGAAAAGGAGAGCCCCTCACCCCAACACCCTTCCCCTGCCCCCATATAAGCAGCTTTCTTCTAGTATTATTCATGGAAGTGAAACTCTCAATCTGGCCAACACTAATACTGCACTAGGGACGTGTCTTTTGTTGTGGAGTAGGACTAATGGAATGAAATAGTGCTAGAATAGAGCAGCCACTCAGTGAATATTTGCTTCATGAAGGCCAAAATCTCTCTTAGATTATCTAACTTCTTCTCTAATTCCAGGTCACTAGGCAACCTTCTGATATGGCTAATTCAGACAACTAGATCCTCTGATGCTTGGAAGGGGTATCCTAAATAACTAATATGAATATTACAGTCACTAGCAAAACTAATCCCTCACTGGCTTTGGAGTTGCCACATAAATCTTGTAAACCTGGTAAACGTGAGTCACAAGACCCCTGTACGCACTAATAAAATTAGTTTTGAGACCTATAAGATTCAGGACCAAGCAATAGGAGCACAGATGGCCTGGAAAAACTGTGTCCTCTTGTGAAAGTCTGTCTGCAAGGCTAGTCCCTTCCCCACTGTGACATCATTAAGTAGCTCCAACTCCAACACAGGTGTCTTACCTAAATGTAACACCCTTATACCAAACCACTTTCACCAGTTCAGGATAGGAATATTCTTCCTCATCAGACTGTCTCTGTAAAAGTGAGTCACAAAAATTCCACCTGTGAAGGATAAAATACAAGCTATTAATTCTAGTTACTCAATATAGTTACCTTTAAGTCAACAAAATTGTGCTGCTGTAACAAATTTATTTCTCATTTAACTCGTTAGGTCAAAGAAAAATAAAAATTAATATGAAAGTGTATTAATAAAATTTGGGCCGGCCCGTGGCTCACTCGGGAGAGTGCGGTGCTGATAACACCAAGGCC
>NW_007730024.1:6535-7505 GCF_000696425.1 Galeopterus variegatus
CACCAAGTCAAGGGTTAAGATCCCCTTACTGGTCATCTTTAAAAAAAAAAAAAAAAAAAGTGTATTAATAAAATTTAAAAACAAGTCATTTTTCCATGTATTTTTTTCAGTATTTCAATAATCTCATTATTGAATCTCTCACAATTAGATGAATCAACAGCTTTACTAACCTTTAAAATGTAGCCTGTATTCAAACGAATACTTACAGAAACATCTATGGTGGGCCAGGCATTGTGCTATACACTCTGGGAAAAAGCAGACATGGTCCCTGACCTCAGTGGAGATTCCTATCTGGCAGGGATGTTAAATAGTAAATATTTAAGTTTACTATTTGTAAGTGTAAAGAAAGGGAAGTACTGGATGCTATGGGATTGTGTAAGGATCTAACTTGTCTAGGGTCTTCAGGAAAACTATCCTAAAGGAATGAGGCTTAAGCTGGAAATAAGCACAAGTAAGCCAGTTGAGAGAGATAAAGAGAGTGCTGCTGGCAGAGTAAAGAGCAGGAGCAGTGGTGAAAGGTTGGGCAAGCATTCTAGGGATTGCAAGAAGTCCATCCAGTATAGCAAGAGTGGAGAAAGCAAGGGCAAGAGTGGCAAGAGTTGAGGATTACAGATGTAAGAAGGAACCAGGTCACGGAAGACCTGTTAAGCCATGTTAAAGGATAATGGATTTCAACCTAAGGCCAGTGGCAAGTTATTGGGAAATTGTTAATTTAGAAGCACACATATTTTTATTTTTTATTTTTATTTTTTTGGTAGCTGGCTGGTAAGGGGATCCAAACCCTTGACACTAGTGTTATCAACACCACACGCTAACCAAGTGAGCTAACTGGCCAGCCCTGAGAAGCATAAATCTTTTTAGATATATACTCATAATACTGGATTTTCCAGTTTTAACTTGATAATCATTGTTGTTTTTTTTTTGTCTTTTTCCGTGTCCGGCAACGGATCGCAACCCTCAGTGTCGCCCC
>NW_007730024.1:8964-10518 GCF_000696425.1 Galeopterus variegatus
ACTGATTTACTATTAGTTAAAAGCAAAGTTTCAGATCAACTAAATGAACTTTCTTTATGAATGGCATTACATGATTTAGAAAGAAAATTATCCTTAAGTAAAAACTGGTTCTGGCATAAGCTTTATGACCAATGAGACATTTTTCCATTACCTGTGCAGGTGTGGGACAGGACAGCTGAGTAACATGGCCCTGGGAAGAACAGAAACCTCTTTTCCTCTTTTCTCTGAAACACCAGAAGTTAAAGTTCTACTCTGGGTGATATGTGCATCAATTTTAGACATATCGCTAATTTTATTATAAAAATAAAGTGCTAAAGACAAAGGGTATTTCCATTCCTCTGGACAGGAGGCCACAGACCAGCACTGCCTTACCCATGTGTATACACATGTGTGTTTTGTACCATCTGAAGGCAGCTCCTCCCTGCCTTCAGTTCCATTTATACAACTTGTCTTCTCTAAAGGTTCTTTGGATTTCATGATCTGGCAATAAAGTTCACTTTCTTTATTCTTCCGTCTCTGTCCTGGTAAACTTTCACATGTACAGATTTTGCCAGGTTTTTCAGCTAGTTTATGTTTTGGGACTTGATTATTTTTTTCTGACAATATTGTGGATGAGTCTGGCTTCTGGCTAACTTTACACAAAAAATGTACTGTAAATTCATGCTGAGATTTGGGCAGGCAAAGATATGCGTGACCATCTACAGATGTTATCTTCACATTGCCATTCTCCATACACATCTTGCTATCATCTGTGTCAAGACTGGGCCATTTCACTTCTGAGATGTCAATGAAGACACGCTGAATTGATGGGAAAAAAGACATGGTGAGTATTTTCTGTTGACAGTCCAATTATTCATATATTTGATACTTTTGTATAAGAAAGCTCTTAGACATTTGTTTGTGTTTTTCATACCTACAGAGAATAAAAAATGGAGTCAGATGTCAGCCTATATATGGTTTTCCAGAGAATATCTGATAATGTTAAGATTCTCTTAGGAAAAAAAAAAAAAAAANTGTATGTGGGATCCGAACCCTCGGCGGGAGCGCCGCCACACTTCCCAAGCGGCGCACTAGCACAGTGCGCCACCGGGCCGGCCCTTGATAATCATTGTTAAGCCAGAAAGTCATTCCCATATTTTGTTTCAATTACCAAATGTGTACTCAAAGACTACCTGGGATCAAATCCCAAATCTACAAGTACTAGCTGTATGACTTTGCTCAGTTATTTAATTTTTCCTTTACAAAATGGGGATAATTATACTTACCTCATGGGGTTACTATGAGATCAAATAGGTAAAGTACAACAGTACCTGGCACATAAGCACTTTGTGTTAGCTATTATCATTATTATAGCACTATTTCTACAAAGTTCATGTTACAAATCTGTAACTATTAGGTTATTCATCTCTCAGTGGGGGTAATAGGTTTATATTTAGACATCCAGAAACCTCTCCATGTTTTATCCCTTTTGAAAGTGGACATATTTACAGTCAGATAACCAAAAACAGAGGTAGCCTCTGAGGCTAGGTATGGAAGAATGAACCTACGATCACA
>NW_007730024.1:12365-43290 GCF_000696425.1 Galeopterus variegatus
ACACACACACACACAGACACATGAGAGAAAAGGAAAAGAGAATATCATCCGGATTATATTTAGTGTTAGACATATTTTGGTTTAAAACGTATAATGAATTGAGATAAACCGATTTGTCCAAACCCCTACCCCAAAAGTCTACACTGAAAAAGAATAGAAATGAGGAGGACGATTGCTACAATGTACTATACAAAAAGCAAGCATAGCTTAAATGGTATGGAACTAGCATAAAAACCATTAACAGAACTCAAAAAATACAAAAACAGACTAAATCATATCTTAAAATATTACACGTAATAACATAAGCTTTTCAAAGCAAGAGGGAAAAGAGAATTAATAAATGGTACTGGAATTATTGAACAGCATATGGGAAATGCTATCTTGGAGGGTTATCACATGGACTAACTAAGATAACATGTATAAAGTACCTATCCTAGATAGTATGTGGCACACCATACTAAAATAAATTCCAGGTGGCTTAAAGAGTAACATTTAAAAAAATTAAATTAGGGCCAACCTGTGGCTCACTCGGGAGAGTGTGGTACTGATAACACCAAGGCCACGGGTTCAGATCCTATGTAGGGATGTCCGGTTAGCTCACTGGCTGAGCATGGTGCTGACAACAACAAGCCAAGGGTTGAGATCCCCTTACTGGTCATCTTTTAAAAAAAAAATTAAAATTAAAAAATTAAATTACTCAAAGGTAAGTTGATCCTGACCAACATCAAAGAGACTCGTTACAAGTAACAGTGCTTGTTGTGTCTCTCCACATAAAATATAAATACTAGGAGTTGCACAACAGTCTTTTAAACAATTTTGCCAACAGTTTAACATTTCAACTTTCATTTATGTAAAATCTTAAATTTACAAAAACTATTGTCAAGAAAACTTCTTAAATTTACAGTGATACCTATATGTATAGATGTTAGAATGCTAAAATTAAGGGCAGTATTTATTGACGGCAAAGGTGGTTTGTAAGGATGGTCAGTAAGAAAATTCTCTCTTCTAGGATTAGACTATCTAATAACCCTACTGCAGCCTCAACAGCAAGTGCTGTAGTTTCAATGAATAGTTACTCAAAAGACACAATGGATAAACAGCATTCTAGACTAAGTCACAGCTTACAGTTTTTTATGTCTACTTTGCCACAATATAATAGAAAATTACTCAATAGGCAGACAAGCATCATGACAGCATAGAAAGGCAGTAGAAAGTAGCTAAAAGACAGTCTTCAGAGTCAAATAGACTATATTCAACAAATAGACTATGTTCAAATTCTAACTGCGCCACTTAGAAATTTGCCATAGACAAATTAGGTGAACTCTCTGAGACATGTTTCTGCGCCTATAAAAAGCAGCTGATAACCAGCCAATGTACCTGTTTTGATTGGTTAAACATCTTTTTTTTTTTTAAAAATGACCGGTAAGGGGATCTTAACCCTTGACTTGGTGTTGTCAGCACCATGCTCATCCAGTGAGCAAACCGGCCATCCCTATATAGGATCCGAACCCGTTGCCTTGGCATTATCAGCACCGCACTCTCCCGAGTGAGCCACAGGCTGGCCCGGTTAAACATCTTTTGATCAGCAGGTACCCATGCCATACTGGTGTTATTAAATATTTTTAATATTATTTCTAGCTCTTGACACATAGTAAACTCTCAATAAATGATAGTTATTATTATTATTCCTAAAATTCCAAAATACAATATAAGCAAAAGAATAAAGTTTTATTACCAAACATAATTACACATCTCTACTACACATTAACAATTAGCTACACATAAGTTACTGAAAATGGTCAAATAATTTCTTAATTTTGAGACCTCTGAGAATGAAAAAGCCCCCAAACTGAAAAGTTCTGCTTATAATCCTTGGCTATTAAAAAAAAAAAAGAAAAGACAGGGAGATGAACTAAGTATCTTCTATGTTCCTTAGCCTGGTGAAATATATAGGCCTGTGCATTCTATACCAATGTGGCTATTCCCAAGTGTCCCGGAAAAAAAAATTAAACTACTTTTTTCTAATTGTCCTGAAATATTACTCATAAAAAGGAGGTTCTTAAAAAATCACCTTTTTTCTTTCAGAAGGTATGATGCTTTCAGATAAAAAAGGGAAGGTAGCTGAAGAGTTTCGAAAATCTAGGGCTCGCTGTAGTTGGTCCTATAAACAGAAACATAAAATGTAATCTTAAAAAATGTAAAATGGTTTAGAAATCAATTTAGAATGACAGTAATCCAGAATATTAATTACTTTTCAAATTCTAGCCCACCTTGACAATATTTTGGTGTTAAAAAGAGTAGTTTTTTGTGACATATAAGAGTACTTCAAAAAGTCTGTGGAAAAATAGAATTAAAAGATAATATGAAACTTTCCACGAACTTTTTGAAGTGCCCTGGTATTTACTTACTCGGTAAGTGCTAATAACAAAGTGTGTCCTTTGACGAATTCTTTCTGATTGTTCTAAAGGATGTGCTGAAGCAGGAGGTGACTTTTCAAATAAAAATTCAGAGCCACAGGGGGAAAGCTGCAATTTGGAACCATCAACATACTGTACTTGCACCGAATCATCTTCATAAAGTACCATTCGCAGTTCAGCAGCCATTACTATGACAGGATAAGGTGTCCTTCCCAGGTGAAGACTAAAGAAAATAGGAAACATGATAGCACAAATAGTTCTCTTAATATACAAAAGTTCTATCAAAATAAATGGATGCATTTTCTAAGAACATAAACAAAATACATTGCCGTTGCATTTACGTTTGCTGGAGGAAAAGTGATCTTAGTACATACGTTTAAATAATCTGAAGTTAACGTCCTTAACAACATGCTTTTATTAACCCTTAGGGCTTTACTCTAATATAGGAACTGACTTAGAAGGAGACAATAGCCCACAAAGTTATAACTGTCTTTATAATTTCAGTAACTTTACTTCTGAAGTTTAATTTCTGTAAATTATCCACTCAATATCTCATTTTAAATAACAAGCAAATTCTACCTTTGCAATAAGAATGCAGTAGATGATTTGTAATACATGGAAAAGGCAAGCCAAAAGTAACTACTAGGCCTAAGGCAGTAAAAAAAAAAACCACTGAAAAAGAAATCCAAATACCTAGATTTTGTCCCTAGCCTGGCATTAACGAAATAGCTCCATGTCACCACTGAGCAAGTAAAGTTATCTCCTAGTATCTTAGATTTATCCTCATTTCACTGAATTCGATTTCCTTTCTTCCACCTCTGAAATGACTATCTTCCCCTTGCTCTCCATATAGGTGTGACAGAAGGGGAATTAGAGAGGTGAGTTTCATTCACACCATTTACTAGCTATAAGCCTCATGTTATTTCTTCATGTGTAAAATAGGGGTAGTAACAGGATTGTTGTGAGGATTAAATGAGAAAACACATATGACCATGCCTAGCATTGTGAATAACATTCTTGCAGGAGCTCAATGAATCTTATGAAATGTTTTTATTCCTTTCTAACACTAATCATTTCCCCTTCTGCACTATCCCTTCCTACACTAATCAGGTGATCAAGTTTCACCTGTCAGAAAAAAGATAACTTTCCATAGATAATTTCCCGTTTACCCCCTATTTCCTACCAATAAACCTCTCAAGTGTAGTATCCACTCATTGCCCATGTTCTTTTCTATCAATCTTCAATCCATTGCAATGCAGCAATTCTCCTCGACTTCTCTACTGACACTGTTTCACAATGGTCACCAATGTCTCACACTCACTAACTTCAGTTTTCATCCTACTAAATCTGGTCAATCTGTGACAGAACTGTCTACTTTCCTTCCCATGCACAAAACTCTCTCTTCCTCTGCCTTCCCCCATCTCCCACCCCCCACATTGGGCTGCCATGGTTTTCCTCCCTACTTCTACCTCTGTTTTTAGTTTAATCATATTTCTTCTTCACCATTCCCCCGAATCAAGGACGCTTCCCCATTTCATCTCTTCTTGCCATAAACACTCATGTCACTTTTATACCCCCACTTTTTTTTTAAATCTTACCTTCTTTCAATATATGTAATCAGCTGTTACGTAATATAGCCTATAATCTTTTGTGGAATATGTCAGGATATAAGTAAATATTTAATAACCATATGGTCTGTCTTGAGGAGATTCACACCTTAATAATTTTCTTTATCTAGAGAACTTCTAAATCTATCTTTAGGCCGGCCCGTGGCTCACTCGGTAGAGTGCAGTGCTGATAACACCAAGGCCACGGGTTCGGATCCTATATAGGGATGGCCGGTTTGCTCACTGGCTGAGCGTGGTGCTGACAATACCAAGCCAAGGGTTGAGATCCCCTTACTGGTCATCTTTTAAAAAAATAAAAATTAAAATTAAATAAATAAATAAATAAATAAATCTATCTGACCTCTCTCCAGAACTTTCAGGTAGCTGCCTGCTAGATCTCTCTCCATGTCCCTGTCCCATAGATAAACCAAAGTCGACAACTAAAAGGGAACTTAATCACTCCCACCAAAAGCAGACTTCTGTTATACCCGCTAATTTCACTTTCACTCATCTCTTCCCTCAAGTCCAGTTGACATATAGTAGCCAAAGGGGTCTTTTCAAATAAAAATCAGATCTATTGCTCCCTGGCTTAAAACCCACCAATACCTTCCATTTGCACTTAGAATAAAATCCAAACTCCTAACCATGGCCTGCAAAGGCCACAGAACCTGGCCCCACCTACCTCGCTAAATGTCATCTCTTAACTCTCTCTCTCTTGTTCAGGTCACATTAACCACATTGGCCTTTTTAATGTTCTTCAAACAAACCCTTTACCATCTCAGAATCTTTGCACTGTCCTTTCTGCCTGGCTGTCCTTTCCTTGGCTCATCACGTGGCTGATTCTTTGTCATCATTAAGGTCTCAACACAAACGTCACTCCCACAAAGGCCTAACTTAACCTATTAAGTAAAGTTGCTCCCAACCACCTCCTTTTTATTCCATTTCATATTTTTTCTTCATAGAATCTATCAGTATCAAAAACTGATTCCGTTTATTTACTTGCTTTTGTCTCCTCCCACTAAGCTACAAACTCAACCAGAGCAGAGACCTTATCTGTCTTATTCACAATTGTATCCCTGGAATCTAAAACAGTATTAGGAAAATAATAAGAGCACAATAAATATTCATTGAAAGACGAAAGAATAAGTAAATTTTTAAATTCTTGCTCCTCATGAAT
The DNA here is from genome assembly GCF_000696425.1 of Galeopterus variegatus. Classification (NCBI taxonomy): domain Eukaryota; kingdom Metazoa; phylum Chordata; class Mammalia; order Dermoptera; family Cynocephalidae; genus Galeopterus; species Galeopterus variegatus. The sequence continues at coordinate 17,567 of NW_007730024.1, forward strand.
TCGTAATTTGAGTTAATAGCATCAAAATGTTAGTAGCCAATGGGAGCAATATTTGACTTCTCACTCTGTTTTCCCCTGTATGAGTCCCACTCTTGAACCTAGCTCTCTTTTCCTCCTTTTCTATTTCAGGCCATTAACCATCCCCTCAACTCCTGCAACTGTCTGGGACCTTTCACCAGTTTCTTCTCTCCCCAGTCCATCTTTAGTGTTACCGTCATGGGTAATTTCCCACAACTCAGACCATACCAACTGCTTTACATCACTTGTTTCCATACTTGTTAAATGACAATAAATATTAATAGCAACGAATGACAATATATTTATATTAGCACAATATCTATCTTATCTATCCATCATATACACACGTCAAGTATGTTTACCTGGAAAAAAACAAGTGCTGACACATAGTTGGAAGACATTTTCTGATTCCAAATTGGGAAAAGAAGAGGTCTCTTTCTTTGGCCAAGTTTTTTTCCTAACAGCTTTATTCAGGTATGACTACTTTGTGGATTATTTAAGTAATCAAGCATACATACACAAGAAACAATGTAATGACTTAAGTTCCTGGCATACTACGGGAAACCATAACCCAGCTCCAACTCACATTTCCAGCCTCATCTCTACTCTTATTCCTGTTTGCATTCTCACCACCCAGCCCATTATGTCACAGTATGTTTAACGATTTAAAAGCCACAAATCTGTTTTTGACATCAATGGGAACCTCATTTTTCAAAATGCGATATCTCATTACAGAAAGAGCCTCATCAAAACAACCACCAAACGTCTTGCACTCACACAGCAGTTCTGGGCTGAAAAGTTGTGCAAAGGAGGCCAAGCAACAGCACCTGAGCTTTAATTTGCCAAAATGCTCTAAAGCGCAGCGTCTGTGCTGGCCCACGACCGCTTCTCCAGGGATGTTCCTTGAATTCGACAGATTACCAACAAGTGATGTTTCCCGATGAAAGAAAACAATCGCAACAGTAAAGGAATAGGACCTCAGGGAGAGTATTTTGGCCGAGAGGGCCACTAAGTCCAGACAGCGACGGAGCGGCGGCAGCGCCAACTGTGACCACTGACAGAAACAAAGTTCAAACCTCCCGGCGCCTTCCGGAAGCCACTTTACCTCCGCCAAAGACAGGAAGTCCCGCCCCCCCAACGTTATAGCTACATGTTTCGAACTTTCAATTTAGATTTTCTGTAACCATTACACCACACACACATGGGTGCCCACACACATGCACACGCACATGCACAAACCTTTCAATTTGTGTTAGAAATGCAGTGTAATCTTCTAGATTCTTCTGTCCATGGAGCAAGGTGGGACTAATTCCTTGGGCTCCCATAGCAAAATAAAAGCTCAAGCAACTCACATTCTTGGCCATAGAAAGTGGGTTCTTCCCTGTTCTCAGATTCCAAATGGGTGTTGAATATAAAATAAGTGAGTTTGTGCTGATATTTAATCGTTAAGGAGGATTTAAGGAAGAATTAGAGGAAACAAAATCGTATAACTTCGTATAATGTATGCTATACGAAGTTATTACGTTTGACCGTTACCTAGTTCATAGACCTGTGTGTGAGGGGTCTGGGGACCCAGCCTGGCCTGAGAAGGGTTTGTGACTCAATCCAAGCCCTTCACAGACTGGGTCACAGACTCTTCGCACGCCAGGCCGGGTCCCCAGACCCCTCACATGCCAGATTGGGTCCCCAGACCCCGCACACGCCAGGCTGGGTCACCAGATCTCTCACACGCCAGGCTGCGTCCTGGAGACCCCTCACACGCAGGAATATGAGCTAGGTAACCGACAAACAGATCCTTGGAAAGGTAGATAGGAAAGCATGACTGCGCGCAAGTGGACACCAGAGGCGGTAAACTCCAGCCAAGCTGGCGGCGCTACACAGGCCACTAACTCCACCCGCATACAACTTGCTCGCGAAGAATGCTGCACCACCCCCAACCTGCCCTGAGTTGAGGGGGCCTGATTAAATTATTCTGTTTTCCCAACAGATGGAAAGTAGACATGTCCATTATATTTATTTATTGCCATTAAACAAGTGTTTATGGTGTTAAATAAAAATCGTAGAATGCCACTGTTTTGGACTAAGTTCCTGAACTAGGTCCCACAAGACCAGACTAACAATCTAAATGGAGCCACCCCTGCTAAGTTTCATGTCACTAAGGCTGTGGTCTGATTTTTGGAGAAGTTGGGATCTGCTGCTTAGCTCAGTTAGAGTGCACCCTTGTAATACCAAGGTCAAGTGTTTGTTCCCTGCTTAGGCCAGCCACCAAAAAAAAAAAAAAAGGACAAAGGTAACAGGCAATTTCCTGAACAGGCCAGTTTAAATCTTCAGTAGGTATGATAATAAAGTTCCCTCTAGGGCCAAGCCTGTGGCACACTGGGGAGAGTGCCGCGCTGGGAGCGCAGCAGCACACCCGCCGCCGGTTTGGACCCTATATAGGGATGACCGGTGCGCTCACAGCGTGCACTGGCTGAGCGCGGTGGCGGCCGGTCTCAAAAAGGACAAAAAAATTTTTTAAAAAAATAAAATTCCCTCTATCTTAACCTTTACACAAAAGAGATAGAGAGCCGAAAGAAAGAAAAGAGAAAAAAAAAAAAAAAGAAGAAGAAAAAAGGAAAAAGAGAAAAAAAAGAAGAAAAAAAAAAAAGAGATAGAGAACCTATAGTAACTCGATGCTTATCTTTTTTTATGTTTCCTGGTCCCCACCTTACAAGGAAAGTATCTTTGAAATGACTAATCCACTTCTTTGTTTCTGCTTTCTTTAGTCTTTTTCTGTGTATAAAACCAACCTCCTCTGCTTGGCTTATGGGACCACTTACTCTATTTTATGGAATAACGTGTTGCCCAATTCTAGAATCCTGATTGTTGGGAAAATAGAATGGTTTGGTCAGGACCCTCACCTCTGGTCTGATTGGGTGTGGTTCAGCATATCCTTTGTAAGCAAATTGTGTGTGTGTGTCTGGAATTAGTGTGCATGCATGCCAATGTATCTTTTTAGTTTTGTTCCTATTCTTGTTTTCTTCAGAGTTTGTGAAGCAGGCTGGCTGGCTACTACCTCAGGCAGCCACTGCCACGCAAGCAGGCATGCTTTCCAACCTATGGCTTCCAAGGACCTGTTTGACCGTTACCTAGTTCATAGACCTGTGTGTGAGGGGTCTGGGGACCCAGCCTGGCCTGAGAAGGGTTTGTGACTCAATCTGGACAACGGGCTTGAGGGGTCTGTGAGCTCCAGACCCAGCCCTAGCTCTACACTGATAAAACTGAAATCTTCAAATAAATTTGTTATAATTTTGTTCTTTGACAATGGAGAAACTACTCTGTGCTAGGCACACCAGGGATAAGGCAGGGAAAGAGGCCCAGTTTCTTGGGGGCAAGGATGGAGGCTGGAGATGACCTGGAAAGAAAGACTGAACAATCATTTGATCAGTTGTGGTTAGGTGTTCCTAAGATAAAATACAGAGGTCTGCTGGTAACACCAAGGTCCAGGATTCCTGTACTGGCCAGCTGCCAAGATTAAAAAGAAAAAAAAAAAAAATACAGAGGTTTGTGAAAGCACATAGTGGACAGAAATAACCTAGGCTGAGAAAATATTTCCACTGAAATCTGAAGGTTAAGTAGGTATTAGCTAGGTAAACTAGGGGGATACTTCGACCAGAAGTTAAGGCCACCGTATTAAGGCCATGAGGCCCAAGGGAAAGATCTTTCCTCTTAAAAAGGCGGAAAAAAAGCGAGATTGGTTTAAGCATGATTAGGGAGGAGAGAGAGGCCTGAAGGGGACAGAAGACTGAAGTGGGGCTATAGAGTGAAAGATAGTGAGCCAAGATGCCGGGAACCGTTCAAGCTTTATTAAAGAAAGAAATCTGCAGGGCTGTACTCAAAATGGAGGACAGCCCGGGGCTGCCCTGAAAATCGGAGGACAGCACCAAACATAGGGCAGTGGGAGCTTATATTGGTATGTTGGTGCCAAGAGCTGGGTGATGTAATTCCGGGGTGGGGATTGAGTTAGGTCATGGGGATGGAGAGTTCTGTGCATGCGGAAACGCCGAAAGTTTCATTTTCTCCAAAACCATGAGGCTTCTTGTAAAAGAGAACGGGGGAGGAGAGGGGAGGAGGTGGATGGCGCCATTTTGTTCTTGGGCTTGTCTGAAGTGGTGCTAGTTATGTTGCAGATCTATTAGAGAGAGGTAAGCAGGGGCCAGATCATTATGGGTTTATGAGTTATGGACTTTATCTTAAGATATATTTTCTAAAACCAAATGAGAAAAAGAAGTCTTTGGCCAAGCTTTTTGTTTTGTTTTTTTAAACAGCTTTATTGAGGTACAGTCATGTGTCACCTTTGAAAGGAACCTTAGCCAGAGAACAGCCATGTTTGGGGTAACTAAGACCAAGCAGAAAATTTCAGTTAGCCGGTAACTTAGGAACTGATAATCATCAATTCCTTGAGGTTAGCAGAGGAATTGAGAAACTGACCATATGGCTGAAACTGCCTGGGGATGAAATCAGGCCCCAAAAGGATCCTTCTCAAAAGTTTATTTCTGTTTATCTCCCATAACACCTTCTTATGTTGATTTACTTTAGATGTTACGCAACTAAAATTTAGAATTGAAGCTTGTTTTTCTTGTTTTTCTTACCTTTCCTAATCAACTGCAAAGGAATTCTAAGAGAAAGGCAAAACTTCCTAGCTGATAATTAACTCATCTTTTTGCTTAAAGGAAGATTGCATCCACATTAGAGTCAGGTATTTTTATGTTCCAGTGATGAACTGAGATTATTGTCTTTGAGCTCTCCCTAGGAGATAAGGACTCTGACCCTGAGATAACATCAAGGATTTGAAGCTCATCAGTCCACCAACTGCAGACTCCATGACACCAAAGTACCCAGACCCTGATATCTGACTCAGGCCTTCTGCTGATCCCATGAGCAGCCTCCCCCTTTGCTTGCAGGACAAAATCCTTTCCTCACCTTCCTGTCTCTTCCCCTTTATAAACCCCAGAACAGGCATCAGAAGGTGGGATGATTTTAGCCTGGTCAATCCCAGATGCCAGTTATCTGAATAAAGCTTCCAATCCTTGCACCAACTTTTATACTTTCAGCTCATTTGTTTAGGGCAAGCCAAGCCTATTGATGGTAACTGCTTAACAACAGGGATAACTTCTCAGAAATGCATTATTAGATGATTTCATCATTATGCAAACATCACGGAGTGTACTTACATAAACCAAGATGGTATAGCCTACTATACACCTAGGCTATATGGTATAGCCTAAGCTCCTAGGCTACAAACCTGTATAGCATGCTACTGTACTGAGTACTATAGGCAATTTTAACACAATGGTATTTGTGTATCTAAACACAGAAAAGTTACAGATTATAATCATATGGGACCACCATCTTCTATGCGGTCTGCATCGCTGACTGTATAATTGTTTATTACAAGAGCTTTAAGCAAAGGTGGCAGCCCCAAGGGATGGTCAGAAACCTACCTCCCTAAATTCACCTTCATTTAAAAAGGCTGATATGCAAATTGATCTCAATCTTACATAAAGTGTAGTCAAAGGCATCCTTAGACAACCATGTTTTCCGTAATTTCTAACATTAGTTTGTATTAAACAGTGCAAACATAGATCTTATGCCACCCCAACCTTTTCCTCTCTAATGTCTAAGGACCTCCTGTATAGAAATTGTCTACTACAGAGGGGTTTTGTGATGCTATTTGTACTTTAGAAAGATTACTGAACTGTTGAGTGGGGGAGAATGGGTTGTAGGGTGCAAAGGCAGACATGGAGAGCTCATTAAAAGCCTTTTGAAAAAGCACCAGGAGAGACTCAGAACCTTGGCACTGAGGATGAAAAGCACAGCTCCAAGAAATATTTTGGAAGTCAATTACATTCTTGGTGATAATTGAATCTGGGGATTGAGAGAGGTAGGAATCATAAAACAATGCCGGGGTTTCTGGCTGGGGCAAGTGGATAGGTGGCAGTGCCATAATGAGAGGGCGATGTAAAAGGAAGTGAAAATTTGTGGATAGTATGACAAATTTTGTAAACCCACCTGATGGAAATGGCAAGTTAGTAAAGGTCTGCAATCAGGAGATCGGAATAAATCTGGAAGTCACTGGCTGATAGGTACTAACTGAAGCTACAGGGAGGATGAAATCATCCAAGAATACTGTAACATGAGAAAAGAAGAATGCTTAGGACCGGACTTTGAAAAACACCAATACTTACAGATTAGGTTAAAAATAAATAAAAAAAAGAGGCCCACAATTGAGGAGGAACATCATAAAGATAGAAAGCAAGTTATTGTGTCCTAGATGCCTAAAGGTTTTCAATATTGGTGTCACTTGACAGTGTCATATATTGCCAGAGGACAAGCTAAAATGAAGTGTCTACTGGACTTACTGACATATAGATCATTGGTGACTCAAGTAAGGGCCATTGTATATAGTGGGGGCAGAACCCATAGTGGGTTGGAAGAGCAAATACGAGGTAATAAGGAAATGAAAAAAAAAATGGGACACCACTTGAGAAATCTGACTATGAAGCAGAGGTAGGACTGTGGTTGGAGAGAAATGAAGGTAGAAACGAGAGGAATGGCATGTTTAACAACGGATGCAAAAAGCCAATGCAGAAAGAAAAAATACAGACCAATTATCAATAGAATTCATGAGAGAGAGGAGGTACGATTCCAGCACATGTTGAATAACTAACCTTCACAAGAGGAGGGATACTTCCTGCACAGGAAGAGGAGGGATGCAGTGAATGCAAATGCATTTGTGTACATTTATCCCATGGCTATTTTTTCCTGTGAACCAAGAAATCAGTTAGCAGATGAAGGGGACATTAGAGTGCAGAGGGTTTGAAACAGTTAAAAAGGGGTTGAAGAAACACAGTAAGATTTTTGGCAGTGCAGACAGCCAAATAAAAGGTGGTGACCATGAATTTACAGTGGTACAAACCCACCAGAAACATGACTTCCAGCTGCAAGGATATAGCAGCAGTGTTGGGTTCATCCAGGATTGGTGTTTTGCCAGGCCGACACATAGGGCAGCAGTACACATGAGCTTAAATTACTTACATCTGATGAAGTCTAGTCAACCAAAAGCCACCAGGCTCAAGCCTGTTATCTGACAAAATCATTTATTGACTTGCAAACAAGGGAGCACACTACAGAGGAATCGAAGATGGTGCACTCCACAGGGGGAGAAGGGTGCCATCTTCGGTTAGGTTTGAGTTCCTGTTGAAGGTTAAAGTTCCAGCTGAGAAAGCTCTCAGGGAAGGGAGACCAGTTCTGGGTTGGATGCTGTTTCTGCAGCAAGATTAGAAGCAGGGATTAACTGGGGATTGGTTGCAGTCATGAGCTGAGGGCAGTTTAGCAAGTGGGTATCCCTAGTAATAGATAGGTAGAAGCAGTTCTGGGGGTATCACTGGTAACAAAACAGTGATCACACAAAGAGGGAGCCATGATGGCATTTTATAGCTGCCGCATAACCTTGAAAGAAAATGTTTAACTTTGCAGCTGGCTTTCTGTATCTGTCTTCACAATTTGACTAAAGGGACAGCTGTTTTGTCTGAGCTTTCAGTCCTGGACAGGTTTTTCACTTTCCTACCAAATATCCTCCTCCTTAAATGTGACTTTTTAAAAAAAAGTACAACTTAACATATACCTATCTGTCCTCACTATAGATAAGATTTTTTAAAACACCTAATTATAGGACTATCCTTACTTTCTGACAACACCCAATCTAGAGTAAACGTCTGGGGTTTTAGACCATCCCCAAATGACACAACCAAAGGCCAAATCCTTTAAGAGGTTCTTTCTAATACCCTCTTACTGATACACCCCACAGTTCCAAGGTGAGTGTTATCCCTCACTGCAACAACAAACCCAACAAGTTCAAGCACGGGTGTGTTCTTGGCAGTCCTTGGCTGAAGGGCACTGACAACATAAAGACAGAGGGTCTGAGCTGATGACACGACTGTCAGGTTAAGACCAGTATCTGTGTTTTACTGCCAGAACACAACACTATAACATTTACTAGGACCTCTGTGTCCCTTGCTTGTTGGAGACTTGTACTAATATTCCCTGCAAGACTTTAACATGTTTCTGTTGAAGACATGGCAATCCTAAAGGCCAAAAATTGTGGCACAGGGCCAACTCTTCCCTTCATTATGTACCATTGCAGTTTTAAAACTTGTCCACACATTCCTTGATGGCCTGATAGGGCTTTAGTGACTCACTTAGAACCAAGAGAATGTAGTGGAAGTATTGCTACATGACTTCCAAATGCAGCTTCTTCCTGGGTCTTCGGAAATGTCCGCTCTCAGAATCCAGCCAACATGCTGTGAGAACTCTAAGCCACATGGACAAGTTCCAATCTAGTCCTGGCTTAAAGTCATCTCAGTCCAGTCACCAGCCAAATGAGATGATTCCAGATGATTCCAGCCCCCAGCTGTTCCAGCTACCCCCAGCCTTGTTTTCTCAGCCTAGGCCCTAGACATTACAGAATAGAGAAAAGACATCCCCACTATGCCCTGTCCAAATTCCTGAACCACAAAATCCATAAGCATAATATAAAATGGTTGTTGTTTTAAGACACTACATAAGTTTGGGTTTTTTTTTTTAATTTTTAAAAAGATGACCAGTAAGGGGATCTCAACCCTTGGCTTGGTGTTGTCAGCACCACGCTCAGCCAGTGAGCTAACCGGCCATCCCTGTATGGGACCCGACCCCGGGGCCTTGGTGTTATCAGCACTGCACTCTACCGAGTGAGCCACGGGCCAGCCTGGGTTTGTCTTTTTTTTTTTTTAAGCAGCAGTATCTGAAACATGCATTGATCCTGTTGGTAGCTACTGTGAATACAGTAGTTGGTGACTAGTAGGACAAGTAATGGATAGTTACTCAGAGAGCAACTGTCAGAAGTTTAAAGTATATCCAGTTAGCATTCCTTGGTCCCTGGTCTAATGTACTGCCCCTTCCCTACATCTCCTCCCCCTCCAATATTTATAGTAAGTCCTATTCATATCTTTAGAGAATTGCAGATTATGATAGCCACTATGTTACAGGAGCCATTCTGAAAAAAAATATTACAACTTCCAAAAATCCCAATTATATAAATACTTCCCTTTTACAATAAGGAATCTAAAAGTTGTAATGTTAGGGTGGCTGGTTGGTTAGAGGGTGGTGGGGTAAAACCAAGGTCAAGGGTTCAGATTCCCATATTGGCTGGCTCCTTTCCCTTCAATTTAGAAGTTGTAATGTTTTATATTTGGTAGTTTTTCTAGGTAGACTCACTTGTTATTGAACTGAATTTTTTTTTTTTTTTTTGTCTTTTTCCGTGTCCGGCAACGGATCGCAACCCTCAGTGTTGCCCCCATACCGGACCGGGGACCGGCAACGAGATTGCAACCCTCGGTGTTGCTCCCGCGCCTCGCTCAGCCAGTGAGCGGGAACCGGTCTGTATGTGGGATCCGAACCCTCAGGCGGGAGCGCCGCCACGCTTCCCAAGTGGCGCACTATCCAGTGTGCCACCGGGCCGGCCCTGAACTGAATTCTTACTCAGCAGACAATGAATAGAATATTTTCTACCCTATTATGGTTTTCCTGATTTCACACCTTTAAGTAAATTATGTCATCTAAACAAGAGCATCTTTAAAATACCAGAATGCTACTTGAAAAACTTAGAGGAAACAAAACTAAGCTTTATTTTCAAACTCTAATTTTAATTCAGACTGAACAAACAAGCAGAAAAGTGAGAAAATTAACTGTAATAGCAGACACAGACGTACTAAATGTAAAACAGTGGGTTATTAACAGAACTATTTACATGCATATTTACAAGCAATTCTTTTGTACATACATCTTCCTTTCAGTTAGTTGGAAAAAGATTGACATTAGGTAAAAATATTACTTAAATAGGGCTGAGGTGGTACCACATTATAATAAAAGTATTAGAAAAGTGATCCTCAAGGTGTATCAATTATAAAGCAGATGAAAACTTGAATGACAAATATCTAGTAAAATTCTCTAGTAAAAAAGTCAATGCAACCCATGCTACAAAATAAAAATGAGAAAGCCGTATAAACAAAGAATAATGTTCAAGGCCTTAGGGTAATGAAGTTAGTCAGGAAAAATGAACAATTCTAGAACTGGAATAAATCCTCAATGAAGAGTCTTGGTCATTTAGCTGGGAGTTCTCCAAGTTTTTTTTTTTAAACGTTTTTAAAGCCCTTGGTATCAAATAGCATCTGCATTTGTAAATCAGTAGTTAATGATATATTCTAAAACTTTAGTGCTAAAGATTTTCATGATTGTGATTCACATTTGAAACTCAATTCATTGAGACACTAAATGTTAAATTAAAATGAAAATTACTCATATCTAAAAGGATGCTACATTTATGCAGTAATACGTACTTCCAGACTAAGACTTTCCCCTCAAGAAAAGTAGAATTTAAAGAATAAGAATCTAACCAGCTAGCAAGATTTACTTTCAACATTTCTTTTATTTCAAAATTGATTTTATTGCAGCCAAAACAGTGGAATTAACTGTACATAATAAACTATTTTATATATATACACATTTTAAGTTATAGGGAATAAATTTTATTTTGGCAGATAGTGTTAAACAAAATTAAAGTTGCATACATTAGTAATATAACTCAACATCCTTAATTTGGTATAAGTGTGACACATTTTCTTGCTTTTCACCATACCTAAACTGCTTTATAAAACTGATATGCTGAAATTTTGCTAAATCACCATACCTAAACTGCTTTATAAAACTGATACACTGAAATTTAACTTTACTGTTTTCGCTTACGCTCTGATTCCAAACAAAACTTTTCATAAGCTTCCTCTATCTCTGGGTCCATCTCATCATCAATATCATCCAAGTATCTGTAAAAGAAGCAAAGACGATTCATAAGTCTAATGTTTTTCAATTCAGAAAATGTCTAAAAAGGTGCTAAGCTCCCCTCCCCCACCAAAAAGAATGTATGTGACATACCTTTCCTAGAACAAGTTATAATACAAGCGTAACTTTAGAATTACATAAATGGCAGTCCTCAGACAACTAAATGCTTAATTTGATTAATGAAGTTTTACACTGATTCCGAGTGCCTTGTGTCTGAAGTTAAGATTCTGCTATACTTTTAGACATATGTTAAATTCTGTATCCTAAAAGTTAAATCAAAGGATTGACATACAAACTTTGGGGCTCAAGATTGACATTAACATCATAAAGTTACTTTATCAATAGTTACACCCTAACTACAATATAATTTCAGATATGCCACTCACCTCTAGTGATACGTTAATATTTTACATCTATTTAACATCAGAAAGTTATTTCTGCTATGATTCCTACTAGGTTGTTCCTCTAAAGTCATACCGACTTTCATATCAGGAAGCTATTTTTGATGTCTATTCTAGACTTTTTCCAACTATTAGGTAGTTTTAAATGGTAGAAAGCAAGGCTTTTCACGGTGAAGTACAGGGGAAGAAATTTAAAGTGCCAATTAAGGATTTAATATACACATACACATTCTTACTGAATTCCTATAGCCATCTTAAAGATACACACTACCATCATTTCCATTTTACAGATTTAAAAGACACAGTGGGAGGTTAAATAATGTAAAAATTTGGGGTAAGTATGTGGCAGGGCCAAAATCTGTTTGACTCCAGATCTTCTCTACACTTTTCCTCCACAACACAATGCTCTTTACATCCCCCCTCCCCCCAATAATCACTTCCACATCCAAGTGTGGCAAAACTGTCTTGCCAATCCTATCAATTGCTGATGGGGCTTTTTCTTTGTTTCTTCCCCTTTTCTAGTACTACAAGGTAATGTGTTGCATCAACCACAGCTCATTAAGGCAAGAGAATATGATGCTTACGGAACAAAACTTAAGAGGATAACCTGAAGTTCAATGCCAAGAACAATTTTTTTTTTTTTTAAAGATGACCGGTAAGGGGATCTTAACCCTTGTCTTGGTGTTGTCAGCACCACGCTCACCCAGTGAGCTAACCGGCCATCCCTATATAGGATCCGAACCTGTGGCCTTGGTGTTATCAGCACCACACTCTCCCGAGTGAGCCACAGGCCGGCCCAATGCCAAGAACAATTTTAACTTCCAGTGGTATCCCCAGCAGGGGATACCTGCTAGTTCTGCCCAGGTCCTTATGGCCCTAGATATATTTTTTCTATTAAAGTAGTATATAAAAGTATGGCAACATTATACGTGTATTTGTAGATCTCAGACTGACCCATAAGTAAAATGTCACTAGAATAAAGATTTTTTTTTTAAAACCTACAACACACCAGAGATAAAATATAAGAAAGACTGAAGTCAAAGATGCAATTTATCTCCCCTCCAACTCCTACTTAGAAAGAAAAGAACCTAAGCAGCTTGTCAAAATTCCTGCAAATTAAAAGAGCTAGGACTAAACCTCATGCGTTTACTGGCCTTCTATAATGGTGCAGTACAGATTAAAGGTGTCTTTAATTACAGACTGGCAAGTGAAGAAACAGATATGAGAAGAGGACTGTAACATATCATCCTATCAATCCAAACATTTTATTTAATAACTTGTTTTCTTTACTCTTAATTTATCCTTTAACAGATGATACTTGAGCCTTTCCCTATGTGCCAAAGGCTGTCAAGCATTTATGTATTCTCATTAGTTCTCAAACAAAACCCAAAAAACTCGAGGGGTACTATGATTCCTATTTTATAAATGGAGAAACAGACAAATAAGTTGTCAAGATCTTTTTTTTTTTTTTTTTTTTTTTTTTTTATCTTAAGAGAATAAGCTCTTAGTTTAGTGCTTTTGAGACTTGAGAAAGCAGAATCACTCTCTGAAAACCTGTACCCCTCCCTGGATTTGGGGGGGTAAATATCTACGTTTTAAAATTAAAAGAAATATCATCTGCTTTATTCTCTTCAGACTGCACCCTGATCTAAATTTGGGGTGGTGGTGGCTGAACACTTTTTTTTTTAAAGATGACCGGTAAGGGGATCTTAACCCTTGACTTGGTGTTGTCAGCACCACGCTCAGCCAGTGAGCGAACCGGCCATCCCTATGTGGGATCCGAACCCGGGGCCTTGGTGTTATTAGCACCGCACTCTACCGAGTGAGCCACGGGCCGGCCCAAGTTGTCAAGATCTTTAAGTATTAGAGCTTTTTATTTAAGTCTAACCTATTTTTAAAAAAATAATTATATTTAAGTATACTATATTTTAAGTTTTTCCCCTCCACTATAAATTTTCAGAATCAGTCTGAGTTCAATATAATTTTCTGAAAAGTTTTTAGTACATAAGCCCTACCATGTAACGTACTATAACACTATTAAATCAAAATGCCATTCTTTCATGTACTTTTTTCTGGTCTAATCTCCACTTACAAATTAGCCACAGAAATTTCATGTAGAAAGTTAAAGAACTTACGAATCACCGGCCCCTGATAAATCTGTTCCATTTTCTTCATAATCTGGAAAAAAGTCTTCTCTTTCAAGTAACTCTTGATATTTCTCTTGGTAATCTATAAGACAACATAAAAGAACCTAAATGCTGGGGAAAAAAAACATACGAAATGACCAGTAACCCCTAAAAATTCTTTTTATTTTGATTTTTTTTATTTAAGTAGATCCAATATAGCAGTAAATTCCCAATTATGTAAAAAAAAAAAAAATAGCTTTCATAAAACTTACATTGTAATTGGCTTGCTTTTGCCCTCCTGCATGCCCATAAATCTTAAGAATTATATAATAGTCCTCTAAATATAAGTTAGAAATCAAAGCCACTGTAATATATCAAAGAACATTCTGCAGCCAATGTGTGCTGTTCACGCTCTCTACTGCTGCTTTCCATTAGAGAAAATACTGATTATATGACTTCTGGGGAAGAACACTCCCTTCCATACTCCTGTTTTTTCCTTCCACAAGGAAGGACTTTAATCAAATTCTCCTGGCTTTCAAGGAGAATTTGGAACTCCCCCATTATTCCTCCACAGGGAGATAAGATAAGCTATCTGGCTAGTAGGTAACAGCAACTGGTCCATGTTTCTCATTTCTCAATCAGATGAGGTTAACCTATCAAACGTTCCGGCATATGGAATTTTCTATTCTTTCCTTCCCTTAGAGACAGGGAGAAAGCAGCTACCTGGTAAATATTTCAGCTCTGCCAACTTTCTCTTGGTTGGGCCTTCCAAGATAGTACAAGTGATATTATGGCTCTCCACCTGCCAACTGTGTTAGAGTTACTGGGTACCTTTTAAGATTAGTATGTCTATATGGAGTCCTTACATCTAAATAATAAAATGGATCAGTGTATTTATTAAGACTAGTTACCTTTAAATTAGTATCTGATGAATAGAAGCCACCTCAAATTTTGAAAGAATACTATCATTATATTAGGCTGGATAAAAACCATGTTTTCACAAGACCGTCAGTCTCTATAAAATTCTAACTACAGCTCAAGGGATGCTGACATTTTGACATCCAATTTTGACATTTTAAGAGACAATTTTAACCATAAAACCTTCCTGCTACAAATGCTTGAGGTACTAGATAAGACAGACATTCTTTTAAATGTATGGATGAGTTCACACGCACAAAAATCAAGGCACCAGATGATAAACAAAAAGGAACTGAAAGCTGTACATAAACCACTGCAGCTGGGAGGCTGACAGATGGTGTTGGTCTCAGTAACCAAAAGGTCTGCATTTTAAAGCCCACTGAAGGTCAGAAAGCTCGATTCTGGGCCCATGTAAAACAGGAAAATGGAATACATGCTGCACAAGCATTTCACCCCCAAACACTTGATACCTTAAGCAAAAGGTGGACCAGGAAAAAAACACAACATCTTAGTGGCAAAGGGAGATAGCAAGGAAACTTGGCTGTCTCTGCCTGGGTTTGAAGTAAGGACAGAGCATTCCGGAGAAACTGGCTCCCCAGGGAATTTGTAACAATGGGCCTGCACCTCAAATTTCTACTACCCACATAAAGAACCCCTATGACAAGAAAATAAAACTTGTTCCAAGGCAGTGATACCCTTCTGGCTCCTGGCAAATATAAAACCATTTCAGATAGTGTTGTCTACAATCAAAGCCACAAGAGGTTTCCATGAAGAAAAACAAAGATAGTTAAAACCATAAAATATCCATTTAGGGACAGAATACAAAGTAACCTAACTTTAAATGGTTGGGGCGGGGGGGGGGGGGGGGGGGGGGGGAGTATGTGTAGAGAGAGTACAACTGATAAGGCAAATTGAATAAACTTAAAGTATATCTGGGTAAAAGGTAGATAAATATTCTTTGTACAATTTTTACTTTGTAACTTTGCTGAAATCATTTCCTAATAAAAGTTTAAGAAATATAGCTAAAGATGCGCTTGCAATAATAATAAGAAAAAAAAAATCAAGGGCCGGCCCCGTGGCACACTAGGGAGAGTGCGGCGCTGGGAGCGCGGCGACGCTCCCGCTGTGGGTTCGGATCCTATACAGGACTGGCCGGTGTGCTCACTGGCTGAGCGCGGTGCAGGCGACCCCACCCCAAGGGTTGTGATCCCCTTACCGGTCACGAAAAAGACAAAAAAAAAAAAGAAAAAAAAAATCAAAACATAAGGAAACAATTTTCTATGTGTGATAATCAGAAACAGCAGGGTTAGAATTAAAAGGTATAATAAAACAAAAATATTTTTAAAAGCATGTTTAGGATGATGAGGAAAAAAGGATTTAAAAACTTTGGGAAAAGGTCAAGATAATTTGAACAAAATGCAGAAACAAAATTCAGCTTGAAAAATCAGACAAAAGAAAAATAAATAGGATTATATCAAACTAAAAATCTTCTGTACAGCAAAGGAAACAATCAACAAAGTGAAAAGACAACCTGCAGAATGGGAGAAAATATTTTCAAACTATGCATCTGACAAGGGATTGATATCCATAATGTATACGCAACCCAAACAACTCAATAGCATAAAAAATAGTCTGATTTTAAAAGTGGGCAAAGGAGCTAAATATTTCTCAAGAGAAGACATACAAATGGCCAACAGGTATACGGAAAAAATGCTCAACATCATTAATCAGAGAAATGCAAATCGAAACCACATTGAGATATCATCTCACCCCAGTTAGACTGGCTAGTATCAGAAAGACAGAATAACAAATGCTGGTGAGGATGTGGAGAAAGGGGAATCCTTCTATATTGTTGGTGGGATTACAAATTAGTACACCCATTATAGAAAACAATATGGAGGTTTCACAACCACAGAACTTCTATATGATTCAGCAATCCAACTACTGGGTATATACCCAAAGGAATAGAAATCATCATGTCAAAGAGATATTTGCATTCCCATGTTTATCACAGCTCTAGTCACAATAGCCAAGATATGGAATATGGAACCAACCTAAACATCCATCGATGGACAACTGGATAAAGACAGTATGGTATATATACACAATGGAATACTAAGCCATAAAAAATGAAATTCTGCCATTCTCAACAACACAGATGAACTTGGAGAAAATTATGTTAAGTGAAATAAGCCCCAAGCACAGAGAAATACTGTGTTCTCAATCATAAGTGGAAGCTAAACAATAAACAATAACGATAATAAGTTGAACTTTCAGAAAGAGAGAGAACTGTGGTTACTAGAGATGGGAAAGGGGAAGGAGGATGAGGGTTATTGAGAGGTTGGTTAATGGACACAAAACAGTTAAATAGGAAAAATAAGTCCTATTGGTATATAGTCTAGCTAGGCATCTATAATTAATAGTAATTTACTGCATGTTATCAAATGGCTAGAAGCCAGATCGAATGTCCTCATTGCAAAGAAATGATTAAGATTTGCAATGATGAATATGCTAATTAATTTGATCACTCCACATTGTATACATGTATTGAAATATAACTCTGTACCCTACAGATATGTATAATCAATACATTTCCACAGTAAAAAGAAAATCCAAACTGAATTTCTATAAACAAAATAGTTATTAAAAATAATTAAAAAGGATAAACGGATTAGACAAAGATGAAGAACAAAGAATTAAAAAGAATCAAGGTAACTTTGAAGAATAACTGAAGAGGGAAGATTTGTCTTACTAGACATAGTTAAGATTTACAGTAAAGTAAGAATAATTAAGAATATGGTATCAGGGTAGAGAGAGACTAACAGAAGAAAGATCCACATAAACAAACACAGGAATCAGACATACAAGTTTATAGAGGAGTTACAAGGTCTACAACAGAGGGGGCTTATTATAACTGAGAGAGGAAGGGTGACTTAATACCTGTTGCTAAGGCAACAGACTATAGAGAAATATTTAACTCCTACTATATCCCATATACAAAAATTAGCCAGGTAGATTAAAGACCTATATATGAAAAGCAACAAAGTAAGATTTCTTTTTTTATTTTTCCCCAAAGCTTCTATATGACAAAACATTATAAACACAATGGAAGACAGCCATATACTGGGAGATGATAACTGAAACCCTTAGTTGATTAAGGATCACTTCTCTAGACTATATAAGGAATTACAAATCAATAAGAAAGACAAATGGTCCAATAGAAATACAGGCAAAGAGTACAAATAGGCAATTCTCAAAGAAAGAAATCAAAAGGTTGGGCCGGCCCGTGGCTCACTCGGGAGAGTGTGATGCAAGGCCATGGGTTCGGATCCCATATAGGGATGGCCGGTTAGCTCACTTGGGAGAGCGTGGTGCTGACAACACCAGGTCAAGGGTTAAGATCCCCTTACCGGTCATCTTTTGTAAAAAAAAAAAAAAATCAAAAGGTCGACAAAAACAGGAGAAGCAATTCAGAATCATTAGTCAGGAAAATAAAATGACAGCAAGAAAGAATTTCATACAAAGTGACAAAAATTATGTCTGATATTAACTGTTGCCAAGGATGAGAAGCAGGAACTCTTAGATGCCGCTGGTGGTAATATTAAGTGGAATAATCACACCAGAAAGCAATTTAGGAACATTAAGTAAAGTTGAAAATGCTTATTCACAGCCTATAACTTAATTCTATTTCCTCACCCTAAAGAAACTTCTTTGTGCTAGAGGCACAGGATAGTCAATGACTGCTATCCAAAATACACAAATAGAAAAATTCCAAGGTTGTAACAAATGGGAAAAATTTCTCTTCCTTAACCTGCAGTTCCATCTATTACAATTAAAGCGATCTTTTCATAAATGACCCTTTTTTGGAAGAGGAAGTATGCAGAGATTTAGACTAATTCTGGCCCACCAAGTATTGAAGAAATCTTAATTCTCAGTATCAACAAGCATTAACCAATATTAATATAAGCTGCTGAATATATAGTGACCTAGAACCATATTTCCCTTCTATACTAACCACTTGAAAGTTTAAGAGTACAAAAACAAAATATTAGAGTAAATATAAAATAAAAATGGTTGAATTCATTTGAAGGATTCTTCCAATCCTCTGTTAAAGTAGAGTGATAAGACACTATACACAGGGTCAGACTCTCACTTGAAATGCTTTAAGTGGTCACCATGAAGAATACTCTAAGACAAACCTTTACCCTAGCATTTTAGAATGACGTGAACACATTAAAAAACTAATTTTGTGCTGGTGAGAATGTGGTTTTCCGTAATTTACTATTTTACCAAGAAGTTGGGGGAAAAACGGCTCTGAGACAACATACCTGGATCAGCTGCAGTGAAAGGAACACCATCAGATGTATAAAATGTTGGTTCATTCTAGAATGAATCAAAGTGATAAAAATATGTAATCATTTCAGAACTTTTTAAAAAATATGTTAATTAATGAAGCATGGATAATGTCATTTGTCTGCACTGATAATGCAAGAGAGCAAGCAAAACAACTTCCTAACAGCCACTTTCATTTCACTGGGAAAGCCTATGGTTTTCATATTTCCATTTTATCACCTCAAGTTCTTGTGGTTCTCAGGCTGGCCATTACCTCAGCTGGTTAGAGCACGGTATTGTAACACCAAGGTCAAGGGTTCGGATCCCTGTATCAGTCGGCCACCAGAAAAAAAATTCTTGTGGTCCTAACCCTGCTGTCTGTCTGTCATATCCATAGTAAACTGTCCTACTGTGCACTGTGATTTAATGTCAGCTCAATTTTAGCTGTGGTTCTCTCTACCCTAACATTTCTTTAAGAATTTCTACAACCAAGTCTGTAGGAGCATTCCTCTATGGTTTATGTTTGGTTGTGTCAGGAGTTTCACGGCATCATTAGCCTGGTAACCATTTTTTAAAAATTTTATTTACTTTGCTACAACATGTATAGTCAAAGTCTGAGATGCAGGTCTTTGTTTATGAATTCTCTAGAAAAACTGCTTCCTGGCATCCCTATGCTCACTTAAGTGCAAGCTTTATCAATCTGGAGGATTCCAGGGTGGTTCTCTTTATTTACCTGCTCTGCTGGCTGCCATGCGACCCTAAGGCATTTAAGTCTGGGAATAGCTTTATTTAACTCACCTAATTTCCAAAACTGAATTCAAGCAATAAGCAAAACTTAAATTGTAAACGCTGGCATACCATAAAGTAGTTAGGATCATTTTCAGGTGTTGCTTCTCTGTATGTTGAAGTTACATGGACTCTACCCCAGTTACTTGACCGGAGTTCTACAAGCTTCAAGAGCATCTGTTTTACATCTCTGCAGAGAAAAGTCAAAAACAAGTTAAAGTATATGCACCATAAGTATTGTCAGGCTCTAAAATAACTCACAAATTCCTAAAACTTTATTTCCTAAATTTAACATGTACATACAGTGCTTTCATTTTCTAGATATTTCCTATAATACATATTCACCTTTAAAAAAAAACCAAAACAAAACAAAACAGCCTTGACTATGTGGTCCTTAAAGGCAGTGGCTATCCTTCAAACATTTTTATGTCTCCTACTATGCTTACAGTAGTACTTTACTCATGTATTTGTTAAACGAGTCTGAAGCATTTTATTTTTCATGGGACTCATATCTTACCATGGGAATATCTTAACTTTTTCAATTTCTAAACATAATTGAACAAGAATGGCTAATGAGCAGAAACTACAGGTAAAATATTACACTTTTAAAGAAAATACTTCAGTAAACCAACATGTAAATTTTCAATTACTGTAATGAAGTTTAGCAGATTAAAAAACAATCTCCAAAGAAAAAGCAAGAAATTGAGATCAACATTACTCTTTTCCTACCTGCTACAGTTTGCATCTAGGACAACATTTTCAATTCTCTGAATAATTTCTTCCATATCAGTCTTTCCTTTTTCCTTCCAGGCATCTTCCAAAACCGACCCTGTCAACTAATAAAGCAAGTGCCAGTAAAATGAGAAATTCAATGGAGTGTAGAAATTCTAAAAAGTAAGATATTAGTAGCAGTTCAAGCATTCTTTAAACAAAATGAACTTGCCAAGTTAAGTATCCCCCATTATTCTGTTTACCATCTAATATTCAAAGATCCTTACACCCTCTGTTTTTCTTGACTGAGATAAGCTACAGGAATAAACTATAGAACTTAAATCATGAGTTTGAATCATGAGTGACTATATGTTATATTCCTTATATGACTAAAATAGGCTATTACATTATTACTTTTTGAAATATGCAACATACAAATGTAGAAGCTTTAAATAAAAAAAAAAACACTCCATCAGGAAAAAAATTAGTTAAGGATATAAACTGGTAATTCACAGAAATAAAAAAATGGATAATAAAATGTGTAAATTCATTAATGATCAGAAAAATGCAAAGTAAAATGAGGTTTTGTTTTTACTCATCATCTATGACAAAATAAAAACCAAGATGATTATATCCATCACTATAAGGATGTGGGGAAAGAAGTGTACTCATTCACTACTGACAAGAGTACACTCTGGTTTAGCATTTGGAAGGAAAGTTTGCCATTATTTGAAAATATAAAGTACATTATAAAATCATGCCCACTAACCTACCAAATCTATGTTTAGGAATTTAACCTACAGAAATATCTGCACATATAAAGACATAATGAAAGATTAGTAGCAGTGCCTCAGTGGCTAAACCGAAAATAACCCAAATAGATAAACAATGTATATGCATACAATGTAATACTAGGATGTTACTCAATAAAGCAAATCCATGCACCATGGGAAGATCTAAGGCCTCTCATTAGGAGGCAAAAATAAACACACACACACACACACACACACACACACACACGCACAAAGCCACAACAGAATAAGATTATATTTATAAGAGCACATACAAAGATATGGAAAGGGAATTTACAGATGGGAATGGAGTATAGGACTTCCGTTTTTCAACTTCTGAACCTTACTGCTTATATTAAATAGTAAGGATATATTGCTTTCCAATATATTTGGGAGCAAAGTAAAATGTCAATATTTAACTTACAGTAGTAAATTAACCTTGAATTCATTTGTGTACTATATGTACTTTCCTTCCCCTAAATTGTAAATTTAATGAGTAAAACAGTTAAATTAATAAGAAAGTAAAACCTACCTTCAGTAATTTTACTGCACAAATTAAGTTGTCATCCATAGGATTAGAAAAGAGAGCATTCAGCAACTCCCGAAGACCAACCTGAAGAATATCTGCTCTTGTAACTTGTCCATTTGTTCCTTTGATCTTTTGGGGCAAAAGAAAATCAAAAGCAACAATGCCAAAATAAAATAGATACATAAATGGTCTAATAAGAGGTTGGCAAAATAAATGTTCTAGTTAAACAATACATAACTCATAGGAACACACTGTGGTACCCTCACAGAATTAGTTAGAATTACTTTATATGTAACTAAGACCTCTAATGAAACTGGTAAGCTATAGGTAAAATTTAATTTCCATGTCAGCATGGCCAGGATAATTTAAGAAAGTTCACTTTGATGTTACTGCTTCATAAAACGTTCTCTAGTTTGTTAAACTACCACCTTTTCTGAACCCACAGCATTTTATTCTGCTTTTTATAGTATTTTAGAATATTCTAGCTAGGGGAATTTTAGGTGCAGGTACTATGCCTTATCTTTACACTCCCCACAGACTGAGCATCTCTACTTCCTCATAGGAAATACACAACAATATTCTTAAAATAACTTCATTTGAGGCACATTTTAGATTGATACTTATTTTGGCTTGTATGAAAATTAGACTAAAAGAGAACAAGGCATAAGATGTTTAAAAAATTAAGTCCACTTTTGGTAAAAAGAGATAGTAAATTAGGCACTGGATGGATATAGACCTTTATCAGACACTGACTGAGATGCACATTTGATGGTAGATTCATGTGTCTTATGATGTTTATGATAGTATGGTGTTTATGATATGAGGTTCTCAAATCAGGGTTTAAGAAGGTATAAATCTTTATCTGGGATTAATGAAAGAAAAAAAAAAGTCAAGCAAATCCATTACACAGTAATATCCAGCTCTTAAGTTGCCTACTAACAAGCATATACTCAAGTTCACCACCTAAATTTACAAACACGTTTAGCTGTAGACTTTATACGAATGCATTTTACATGAAAGATTAATATATAAAATAGGACAAAAAATAACTTCTTGGGGAGTGAGGGGATTGAGATGTTGGTCAAAGGACACAAAATTCTAGTTAGGAGGAATAAATTCAAGAGATCTAGAGGCTTCCGGTCAAGATGGTGGAATAGACAGTCCCCAAGGTCACACTCCCACAAATCAACCAATTTACAACTATAAAAAAGCAACAACAGCCGAGCTGGGGCCATTAGAGCTCACGGGAAGAGGAGGAAAGACCTATGGAGTTCATGAAGGTGGGAGAAGCCACGATGAGAGAAGGAAAAAACTGCTCCAACCACTTTGTGCTGTGGCCACTTTAAGGCTGGAGCTGTTGAGTGCACGGAGAAGAACCCAGCAAATGCCACAGCTGTGCCCTTCGGATGAAGTTGCTTGAAGGTGGCATGGGAGAAGAGGGCGTTGGTGGCTCCCAGGCCGACAAGACCACTAAATAGGGTTGCCGTGGATCCACATAGGAGGAGCCACAACGACTGAAAAAAGGAAGCCACTCAGAGGCCAGTGAGTCATCACAAGGGACCAGCGTAGCGCCTGTCACATGGAAGTGTTTGCAGCACTGGCAGTGGGGGTGACAGGCCCACCGGGGGAATGCTGGGGCACAGCAAGGCCAGCTGACTGGCACCCCAAGCAACAAAGGAACACTCAGAGGAGACTGGTCAGGAATATGGAATTGCATGGGGTGCAGTTTGATGAAAAGACTCAGGCCTAGATCAGAGTTTCTACACAACCCAGGTGCACTGGGTCTCTGGAGAGCCAGAAGTACCTATAAGGTCAACCATTAAAACCTGAGCTGCACAAAAAGCCTTCCCTAGGTTATCAGCAGCAAAGCAGCAATTTAGCTAAACCACACAGCTCAAGTACTGGTTCCCACAGGAAGTCCCCCCATTTAAAGTAAACAAAGGACAACAAATTAGTTCTGGCCCCACCTGGGGGTCCTGAGGCATGGAGCCAGAGACCAAACCTGCCTCCCACAACCAGGCACACCACCAGCACCTCAGGGCCTGCCTGGGGACCTGAGGCAGGGATCTGGGGACCAGACCCCTCTCCCACAACCAGGCACACCATCAGCACCAAGGAGCATGCATGTGGGTGGCCAACCACAGCCACCACAATAACCACAGCTGCCACAAAAGCAGCTAGGTGCCACAATCACCACACAGATGGTCTGCCAGCCACTGGACTGCACTGACACCAGCAGAGACCACAGAAAAGAAGAGGATGTCTTTCTCCACAAAGCCCATTCCAGAGTGACAGAAGAAGGATCTGCTCTACAGTAATACTGGGGGACCTGAACACACCTCTCAGCATTGCGTGGATCATCTAGGCAACAAATCAGAGTAACCATTACCCTTTCAGAGAAAGAAAATCTAGGGTTATCAGAGGTGGGAGGTGGGACAGAGAGGGGGACAGGGAGAGATTGAATAAGGGGCATAAAGAATAAGTACTATTTATTTATTTATTTATTTTTTTTTAAAGATGACCGGTAAGGGGATCTTAACCCCTGACTTGGTGTTGTCAGCACCACGCTCAGCCAGTGAGCGAACCGGCCATCCCTGTATGGGATCCGAACCCGGGGCCTTGGTGTTATCAGCACCGCACTCTCCCGAGTGAGCCACAGGCCGGCCCGAATAAGTACTATTTATAACAATTATATGCTAGTAATACTGATTTGATCAACATATCTCAACGTTGAACCCCCAAAATAGGTATAATCACGATTTAATAAAATTTTTAAAAAAGATCTATTACATCATGATATATTATTGTCTACTTGAAAATTTCTGTGTTCTTACCACAGAAATATAAGTATGTGAGGTAATGCATGTTAAATTACCTTGATTTAGCCATTCTTCTACAATATATACCTATATCAAAACATGTTGTGTACCATAAATATATAATTTTTACTTGTCAATTAAAAAAGTAAGGAAGCAAAAATTTTTTAAAGAACTATTCTGGGTGAGTTAAGGTGAAAAGCCAGAAACTCAATTCTCTCCTTTTCAGTCAAAGCTTTGTATTCTGCAGAGAAGTTGCTTTGGGCCACCATCTAAAAGTCAGCATACTAAAGGTATTTATATTTATGATGCAAGGACTCAAAAAGGTATCACTACCTGTATCTCAAAAGCCTAAACTCACATGTAAACCACAGTTTCCTAAAAGAACATAATGACTTTAAAAAGGTAAATGATCATTTCCCATCATCCTGCCCATAAGCAGAGAAGCAAATGCTACAGACGTTCATTAGAGTACAGATGCTACCATGAGTATATACATTTTCTCCCATTCCTTCTTTCATTTCACTCTTAAAATGTTGTAAAAGTACAATGTGAACACACTGATTCTTTTTTGAGATCAGTTTATTTTCTCAAGCCTTGTCAGTACTTAAAAGAAAAATTTCTCCTTACCTCCAGGTTAAGATAAAGTTCTCCCAGAAAGAGTACAAATGCATGAAATCGTTTTCGAGTCACTTCGTCCCCTTTCGCAGCTTGATCTTTAACTTCATATTCAGTCCGACATCTAATAAAGACATATATTTTACACTCTCGCATTGCTTTGTTTTTTAAATAGTCAAACAAGATGACCATCTGCCAGTTTGGTTGTCCACAGCAATAGAGGCAAGCACAATGCTCCTCCGCCCTGACTTTCTATAATAAAGAAAAAGTGTTCCTGTCTACTGACTAGACTATGCCCCATCCTTTTGTACTAAGTCTCCAGTTTTAAGAAACTGATAGTTTTATTTTGAACTATTCCTATCAAATCAAGTTTGTAATATGTTTAGGCAACATAGGTTTCATAAGGTTCATAGCATACTAGCACCAAAAAAGAAAAAAAAAGGCCTCACTTTGTCTTTTAGGCATTTTGTTAAGTACTGCTTTACCCAAATTGCCCCTGTAAATGTTTTTTTTAATATAAGAACTTTGGGGCCGGCCCGGTGGCGCACTGCGATAGTGCGCCGCTTGAGAGGCGCGGTGGCGCTCCCATCGAGGGTTCGGATCCCACATACAGACCGGTTCCCGCTCACTGGCTGAGCGAGGCACGGGAGCAACCCCGAGGGTTGCGATTCCGTTGCCGGTCCCGGTCTGGTACGGGGGCGACACTGAGGGTTGCGATCCGTTGCCGGACACGGAAAAAGACAAAAAAAAAAAAAAAAAAAAAA
>NW_007730024.1:43508-53645 GCF_000696425.1 Galeopterus variegatus
GGGTTGCGATCCGTTGCCGGACACGGAAAAAAAAAAAAAAAAAAAAAAAAAAAAAGAAAGAAAAAAAATATATATATAAGAACTTTGAAACATATCTTTAAAAATATATATAGATGACCTCCAACTAAGCTAAAAAAACTCTTTTTAAAGTTCATTATCTTTATACTTTCCATTATATATATCAGAAGTATTATACTAAAGGAAAAAATTCCTCAAGCAATAATTTGGTCTCTATTCCCAATGGGGACTGAAAGTTTCCAATAACTTGATTTTCCTTGCTTTATCCCTTAATTGGTCCATTTGCCTCACACGACTTAAAGAAATCTTGGAGGTTACAGTCACAGTTCCTACAACGTATCTAAACTAATCACAATAAGCCTGTCATTGCCAATTTTAAGTGAATTACTGTGTCAGCTACTATTACTAAAATGGACTTTCTAAAAATGACTAAAAGTTTACCATTTTGGTGTTAAGTATTTTTTCTTATCTTTATTGATAAGGTGGTGATAATTTTGGGAAAGTCATTTGTTTTATACAACTGATTTTGACAATTTTTTTTTTAAAGACAAAGGGAAGAGCTTAAGACTGAATAGCTTTCATATAACCAGTTTAGATAGGCTTTGTAAAAAAAAAAAAAAAATTTTTTTTTAAAGGAAAAAACCCCCCAAAACAACAATCACCTCTTGCCTAAGAATTTACCTGGGGTCAGCCTGTGAACCACCCATAAACCCAGCATAGCTTATTATGCCTATGTGGCCAATTCCAATGCTTACAAGCAATATTAACTGAGTACCAGCTTCTGTTTGAGTCAGATATATTAAGATATTTGTTATTGTCTCATACAAACTAAATTAATTCTTTGTCAGAAAATACTTACAGATAGAACACTTTGGTTAATAATGGAAAAGATCAGTTAAATGCCAACTCAGTTAACCAAGCACCTTGTTGGTTGCTTTTCCGTTACAACTTTGCACATAAGAGTTTTGATTTAAAAAACCTCCTTTTTGTTTTATAAAATACTATGACTATTAGATTGTACATTAGCACACAATTATGTGTATGCAAAAGTAAATTCCTCTCCTTGCACATGGTTGATCATCTAGGTGAAAGACCCTTAACCTTTTTAAAGCTGAAGATTTTCAATTATAAAAGCAATACATGTTAATTTCAGAAAGGTTTATCTTTTTTTTTTTTTTAAAAAAAGATGACCGGTAAGGGGATCTTAACCCTTGACTTGGTGTTGTCAGCACCACGCTCAGCCAGTGTGCTAACCGGCCATCCCTATATGGGATCCAAACCGGGGGCCTTGGTGTTATCAGCACCGCACTCTCCCGAGGGAGCCACGGGCCGGCCCCAGAAAGGTTTAAACAGAAGAAAATAAAGAACAAAGTCACCTGTAACACTATAACCAAGAGATAACTGCTGTGAAGGTAACTTCCATCCTTTTTCAAAGTATGTATATATTTTTAAGTGAGGCAGTAGAATCTTGCTCTGCTTTTCACTTGTTGTATCTTAGCATTCTTCCACATTAATATCTTTGACAGCATTATATTACTATAGAAGCGCACACAGGGTAGAGTCAAAGAGAACTGGAAGAGTGGGGAGCCTGGACTCCACCTCACTCCAATTATAACAGAATTTCCAAGAGTGGGGGCAGGGTTTCAGTCCTATTCCAGGTTACTATACAGCATAGCCAGGGGTGAGAAGTACTGGGAAATAAAAGTGAGCCTTTCCGGCATCCTATGTTCTGGAAGTACCTAGTCTGTATCTTTCCAGAAGACCTAATCTGCATTTCCTTAGTTATATATAGTTAAGTTTATATATCTCTTTATAACTGTCATTTTTCTGAACTGTACCTATTCAGAGCCACTCTAAATATTTCTAAATATTAAGATACTGGTCTTTTCTTACTCCTAAGAGGCCCCTCTTTTCATATTAAATAAACTCATTGCTATGTGTTATGAATTTTATTTTTACTTTACTTCATATAAATGTATTCCTCCTCCCTCCCCCCCAAATGTTATGATCTATATGTAACTAAAATTTTAAATTTGTTTTAGGGCCTATGGGTATCATGTCTTGCTTAAAAGGGTCTTACCAACGCAAGATTTATTTGTCAATTGCCCCCCCTTTTTTATTCTATTTAACTTTTAATATAAATCTTTTGGAGTAGGGAGTGAGACAGGGACCCATCTTTGTTGTTTTCCCCAAATGGCTATCCAGTTGTGGTACTAGCACAATTTATCTTTTATATATGCATTTCAAGTACCACCTTCATCAAAAGCTTAATTAATGTCTCTGGGGTCTACTTTTAGAATCTGTTCCACTGCAATTTAAGCCACACAATGGAATACTCTGCAACCATTAAAAATATCTCCAAAGAATTAATGGACAAACTATAATAAACTTGAAGACAACCCTGTTACTGAAGACAATTATAATTATAAGAAAATTAGTTTTCCCTAACTTAGCTTATGAATTCAATATCATCCCCAAAATATCTAACAAAATCAACAGGGTTTGTATAATTTCAAACACTGATTCTAAAGTTCATTGGAGAAAACAAGAGTAGCAAAGAAGATTCCACAAAAAAAGAATAGAGAACTAGACTAGATATAAAATAGCTTTTTAAAATAGCTATTGTGTGGCAGGAAAAGGAATAGGAATGTGGCAGTAAAAGTGATAAATGGAATATAATAAAAGCCCAGAATCAAAACCCAAATATAAGAATGCAGTGTGATAAAGGTGGAAGCTCAAATCAATAAGGAAAGAACAGATTATTCACTTTTACTCTAATCTAAATAAAATAGATCCTCGCTCTAATCAAAATTACAAAAGTACCAAGAAATACATGAGTGCTCATTTTTAAGGTCTTGGAAAAGGAAAAGCCTTTTTCTAAACACAAAACCAAAGGCAAACACCACTACAGCAAAAAGACTAATATATTTGACCTTAAACTTTTAATACTATGCAAATAAAATGACCCACACTATTCTCCTCCACAACTTTCTATTGTGTAAGGTCTTTAGAATAGAGAAATGATCAAATTCTAGTATGTTTAGAAGCAGTTTTCCTTCAATTTCATATTCACACTTACCTTTGAAGTAGCAACTGGCGGAAGGTGCCACTCTGTGGGCTAATTGTCAGATGATGAGACAGGTAATTACACAGGCGAGCTCCCATGTAAGAGAAATTTGGGATAGACGTGGCCTTTTAAAAAAGAAAGTTTTGTATAACACAGATACACTGTTATTAATGCACTTAACAGCAATACAAAAAAAAACATTTTGGTTCCCGAAACTGACCGAACCGTACAGAAAAACACAAGTCTTTGTATGTAATTGATAGGCATAAGGAAATTAAGTTCACTCTCCCTCCCAATCTTACACCAAGAACAAGTACAGTGAAAAATATTTAAGGCAACTTCTTCCCCCAGTCCTCCCCACATTTACCTGAGGTTACCAGAAAGCAAACAGATGATGTCTCGATACTAACCCACTTTTGCAGAAAATATGCACATGCACCCAACTGCATGGTGACAATTATGAACAAGGAGAATATCTACCAAACTACTAACCAGTGGTACTTCTCAGGGCGGGCAATAGAGACTGTGGTGTCTAGCAGTCCAGAACAAGATGCCCGGGCATTCTGCTTTGTGACCCTGGACATCACTAAACTTCCTTGAGCTTCAGTCTGCTTCCTAAAGAGGTGATTAATGGTACCCAGTGCTAGAGACTAACACTTAAAGAACATTCTAAAAACACTTAGGGTAAAGGGGGAACTAAGCTATTTAAAAAAAATAAATAAAAGTGTGGAAACATTACATATCAAAGACTGTGTGATATAAACAAAGCAATACTTAGGAAGTTTAACTTTAATTGCAGCTTTTAAAGGAAAATATTAGGGAATATAATATTAGGCAAGAAAACATACTTTAAGAGGTTACAGGATTTGGCCAAGGTCACAAAGGTAATCACCCACAGAGACTAGATCTAAAATGACCTGATGCTCCTTTGACCCCACCATGGGTCTACTTACTGGTTGTGGTGACCTCCGACAGGTCATTTAACCTTTTTAATAAGATACGTATAAAATGGTAATAAGAGTAATACCTTACAACCACTGAGGATTAAATGGTTTTACTATGTGTGAACTGCTTAGCACTGCCTGGCAAGTAGCAAGTGCTTTATAATTACTATATTTTTTCATTTCTAATTATTTCCTTACTCACATGGGACCCCATATATTTCACATCAAGAGAAAAAGACTGATTTCTCCTGCTATCAAATATTTTAGCTGGTACCACAAAGGACTTGAAATTCAAACTTATATTTTTCCCATTATTGGCATAATCTGTCTTCCTTTAGTTTCTTTTTAAAGTTATCACATATATGATTTAAAGATTTGAGTTCTACAAGGCTTGTTATTCAATGTTTTTTACTTCCCCCAACTTTACTCCTATAGACAACCATTTTCAATTCTTTCAGCTAAAAAGGTTTTAACCTGTCTCCATTTTACAGGATTTCAGTTTAGATGTTATTTCTTACCAGCTTCCCACCATGGAAGATGAACTTTTAGCTCTCATCCTGTTTAACTATACCCCATTCCACTATTTCCCACTCTCTCCACCTACCGATATGGTCTCATCAAAAGTTTACTTATTAGTAGTGTTTCTATTTATAGCTGAATGATGTGTTACAATTTTTCAATTTTTGCACAACTTTGTTTTCCCAAGATGCTCAGTTTTGTACTTTGTTTTTTATATACTTCTCATTGAAGTATATAAAACTCACTAATTTGTAAATTTCTCATTATCTTCAAACATAGCAGATGTGCTTATCTTACCAGGAAAATCTTTCCTGGAGACTTCTGACCTATTCCAGTGAAGCCGGGCTGTTCTAGGTCTGCCATGCAGGCAGCTATTGTCCTGGGATCTCACTTCACCATCATGTGCATGATTCACTTAGCTTCTCCTATATTCCCTAGTTTCTGGTTCCCATGTCTTCATCCTTGGTTTTAATTCCTCTTTTTGGTGGAATACCTCCTTTGTTAACTTCTTGAGAAGGGTTACAATAAAACTTCAAACCAGCTACTCAATGAAAAAAGATCTGTAGGGTTTCATCTTTTAAATTCTCAAGCAATCTTTTCAGCCTCATTCCATCCTTATTCTACAGCCTTTTGTTGATTCTGCATTATGAGTCAGGGTGATCCTCAGCTTTCCCCACTGGCTTGGACTACAACTTTAGCAATCTTTTCAGCCTCATTCCATCCTTATTCTACAGCCTTTTGCTGATTCTGCATTATGAGTCAGGGTGATCCTCAGCTTTCCCCACTGGCTTGGACTACAACTTTAGATGACGTTACCACTCACCCACCTGCTTTCTAGTCTCAAAACTGGTGCTTTTATCTCCTTTCCTCTTGTCTTTATGGGCTTCTGCATTTTTAAAACCTCATACTATCATTTTAGTGGTGTTTGGGGTGAGATCAAAGTGGAATGTGTATATTTAATCTGTGATCTTTTACAGTAGGTCCTCTTGTTAGTTGCTATGAGTAAATTTCCATAAATTACCTCAATGAAACTAAGTATCATTGATAAACCTATCTTGATAAAACTATCATTGACCACAGAATGTTAAAACTTTAATACTGAGTACATATTTGAAGAATTGGCTTTAAGACAATCACAGAAATAGTTGTAGCTTGTCAGGTTACAACTCTCCGCCCAGCCCTGAAGAACTGTAATCATGCAGTCTATTAAAATAGCTGAAACTAAATAGGAGAGATCTGAAAAGTAACAATAAATAAGTGTATTTCTTCCATTTTCTTAACTCATATTCCTTTTCAACCCATTTAGAGGCAGAAAGTAGGAAAAAGAGAAATACAACAGTTCTACCTTCCTAAAATCTCAGGCATATTCCTAAAACCTGAGAGTTGCCTAGGCAACCTTGGGGTCCAGTAAATAGTCCAGTACCACTTGGAAAAGTAGCCAAATGAAACATTAGGTAGGATATAATCAACTTGCTATTATAACCACCCTTCCACATCTTCCAGATTTGAGTTGCTTCCAGATTTAAGTCTTTTAGCAAAGACTTAAAGAACACTAAGTTTATACTTCTGTTCATCTCCTACGGTTTTTTTTTGCCAGTCTCACACTGACCTTAATTTTTACCTTAAAAAGCCCAATGTTGTCTACCGCATTTTTCACCCTTAAAATCACATTGTGTCACAAAATGCTGGGATCAAAACTAAATGTGTGTGATGAAAAAATCTCAACTGACATTAGACTTTCAAGAAATTAACAAGTAAATCCCTAAATTTTAAAAGAAAGTAATGACAAGTAGAAATGTTAAGACTGAGAACATTTTTAAGTCTGGCTTTTAAAAAAAAAAAGCCATTTATGAGACAAGAAAGTTCTCCCATGATTTTTTTCTCCCCTACTCCAACAGTGCGATATAATTAATACACAGGAGAAAAGAACTGCAGTCTTTTTGTGTATTATTAACTTCAGAGCCTATAAAACGGAGTGGGGAATAGGTGTGATACTTATGTAGTCTTCCTTGTAAGTGCCCAAATCTCCTTCTATACTATACTGCCTGTATAGAACCTTGGCTACAACAGTGCGATATAATTAATACACAGGAGAAAAGAACTGCAGTCTTTTTGTGTATTATTAACTTCAGAGCCTATAAAACGGAGTGGGGAATAGGTGTGATACTTATGTAGTCTTCCTTGTAAGTGCCCAAATCTCCTTCTATACTATACTGCCTGTATAGAACCTTGGCTACACAGAATAATTTGCAGTCCAGCCTGGCTCTAGCCTTGGACTCCTAACTATAGCAATTTTATACAAGACAGATTTAAAAGCTCCCCTAAACCATAAAGAGTTAATAAGTGTAGAGGCAGGTGAACATAAATATGCCCTCCTTCGAGGAGTAGCTGCTCTCCTTGGGCTTCAAGAAAGCTATCTGAAAATCATCCCATGCTATTAGCCAACCTATCCAACCTACCTGTTGATAGATGAGTTCCACAAGTTCTTGCAAAGCATCATCTGTTGTAACCCAGCCATTAAGGGTCTCTGCAAACTGTTCAATTTCAGTTTCAAAACTGCCAGGCTGCTCTGTAAGGTGATTCAAAAAATCCTGAACATATTCTGACAGAGTGGGATAATCCTCACAACCATCCTCATAGGATTCCTACAAATCAAAAATTTAAAAAAAAAATTAAAAATTTAAATCCATGCAACTGGCTAAAACAAATGAGGTGGCTTTAAGTTGGGATTTTTCTAGCATAAATGGTT
The DNA here is from genome assembly GCF_000696425.1 of Galeopterus variegatus. NCBI lineage: Eukaryota > Metazoa > Chordata > Mammalia > Dermoptera > Cynocephalidae > Galeopterus > Galeopterus variegatus. The sequence continues at coordinate 50,806 of NW_007730024.1, forward strand.
TTTGTTCTTTTGGGGTTTTTGGATCCTTCATATGATAAGGTTTGTTATGTTCTTTAATAAAATAAAGTCCACTGAGCTCCCTCTCTTCCTTAATAGCTGAACTGTTGTAATGTAACAACAGAAGGGCTCTATTTAGCTGGACAGGGAATTGTCTTCTCATTCCTGGCAAATTTACAAATGGCTGAGAAATAAAGTTTAAAACTAATATTTCACTACAATGCCAATAGCAAAATTAAGAATCTGATCTATTTATGGATGAAATAAGATCCAGAATTTGCTTCCAAATGGGACGGGAAAGACAGAACAGGAATATAGAAACAAGAATGGCCACATGTAGTCTGCTGTTGAGGCTATGGGGATACATTACACCATACTCTATGTTCTTGTAGTTGTTTGACAATTTTTGGATTGAAAAGAAAAAACCTAGCAATGTTTAGTCATTTGTTAATCCCCAAGGACAGGGAAACACATGTAGCTGCTCAAGTAACTATAAAATTTCATCATGGTGTAAATGGTAGGATACTTTTTTGGCTGCTACATCCAGGTTTCTAACCAACCTTGATAGCAGGAGTAGTTTCCAGCTGATGTCTCCACCACTACCACCTTTGGTAGTGCCCAACCTTTTAATTAATGGCAGGAGGCTGAGGAGGTCAAATTGCAAAAGGTATCGGACCAGAATAGCAACGTTTACAATCTCAATACCTGGAATATCACCCAAAGCATTTCAATGTTTATATAACAGTTGTGTTCTAATTATAACTACATTGCTTGATGAAATTTATCCTTTTCCAAATGGAGTCAAATAAGAAACCACATGAAAAAATTATGACTACAGTATAGAAGCAAAGGGATTAAATTCTAAAGCTAATGCGTGCATAAAGAAAAAAAAATCACACAGTCAAAAATACTCTTAGAGAAGTTTCATGTTGGAGATGAACACAGGCTTAGTAGAAAGACTAACACAGCCAGTTGTCCAGTTGTGCCTCCATTGTTGGTATTTTCAGCTGACCATCATTTAGAGGTCTTGCTGCATAATTTTTTTTTTCCCTTTTTGTCTTTTTTCGTGACCGGCAACGGATCGCAACCCTCAGTGTCGCACCCGTACCGGACCGGGATCGCAACCCTCGGTGTTGCACCCGCACCTCGCTCAGCCAGTGAGTGGCCGGTCTGTATGTGGGATCCGAACCCTCGGCGGGAGCGTCACCGCACTCCCAAGCGGCGTACTGTAGCAGTGCGCCACCGGGCCGGCCCTTGCTGCATAATTTTTATATACCTTTAGACACTAAAGTGATACTTATCACAAGTTGCATGTACTACGAGAGGCACTCAGGAAATAAGGCCAGCTGCAGGAATAGCAGATTCAAGTGCATGTACCATGCTTACATAGTGTTCATTGAGCAGAAGATCAGAAAAACTCTCATACATTAAATTTTTGTCTGATCATACAAGCTGAATCCAAGCTAACTCTACTGTAAAAGAAGGTATTACTGTTGATGAAATTTACTAATCATAAACATTACAGATATGCCTCTTGAGGATTAAATGAATTAATGAGTAAATTCCCTTGGACCAGTGATCAGCACATAGTAAAGCACTGTGTTCAACAACTAAATTACATTTTTAAACCTATAGGAGAATACTGAAATATATTCCAAATACAATAGCCAAGTACTCAACACATAAAGGGGCTAAAGGATAAAAAGCATCCAAAAAGTAGAATGATAAAAAGCTATAGTTCTTGGCAGCTAGAATGGTACACTGATTAATTAATAAGCTAATAGCCACCAGTTGCATATGCAGTATTGGATAGACACTGTAAGGACTTTGCATGTATCTCACTTAACCCTAGAAAACCTTAAGGTAAACATTACTATCCCCTCTGCACAGAAGAAACAGGCACGCAGCACTTAAGTCACTTCGGTTATTGATTCAAAACAGTGTTGAGGACCTACTAAGTGCCAAGGACTTTTATGGGCTGGGGGTACTGCCATGGCATGAGTGTCTGACACGAATAAAGCAGAGAAAGTCCTCCTCTCATGGAGCTCATATTCCATAATGGAAGACACAGTCATTGAAATATACTACAAAAAAAAAAAAGAAAGAAAAGGTCAGAGAAAGATTCTCAAGAGTTAACATCTAAACCGAGACAAAGAAAAAAAAAAGATCCAGCCATACAAATATCTGAGGAAAGATATTCCATACAGTGGGCACAAGAAACATACAGGCCTGTGGAAGTAGGTACTTGGCCAAATACCTTTGAGAAAGAAAAAGAATGGCCAGAACATAAAAACTGAGAATGAGGCAGTAGCTAAGAGGTCAACGAGGCAGATAAGTGGATCGTGTAGGTGTCTCATTACGGAGAATGGCTCTAAAGGCAGTGGGAAAAACAGGGGAGAGGACAAGGAAGGACAAGGCACTATAACTTAAGTAATTTGTACATGGTCACACAGCTAGTTAAAAAAACAGCACAGAACCAAGTGTGTACTTTAACCTCTATACTAAAAATAACTGACAAAGGCTTAAAATCCAGCTTCGACATTACATACAAGGATATTCATTGCCCCCTGCCAAAAAAAAAAAAAATTCCATCTAACAATCCATTAATGAGGAATTGGTTAAATAAATTACCATATATTCTGTATAATGGAATATATATAGCCATTTAACAAGATATATTTACATGGGGCCGGCCCGGTGGCGCACTGGATAGTGCGCCGCTTGGGAAGCGCGGCGGCGCTCCCGTCCGAGTGTTCGGATCCCATGTACAGACCGGCTCCCGCTCACTGGCTGAGCGAGGCGCGGGAGCAACGCCGCGGCTTGCGATCCCGGCGCCCGGCCCC
>NW_007730024.1:54583-61188 GCF_000696425.1 Galeopterus variegatus
CGGAAAAAAAAAAAAAAAAAAAAAAAAAAAAAAAAAGATATATTTACATGTACCAATACAGAAATATCTCTAGAGATCATGTGTTAAATGAAAAGAGTACAGAACCATATTTTAGTTCAACTCAGTTTTAAAAAAAGATTTACTTGTATAGGAAGAGAAAATTTCTCGAAAGAGACAAGGGACAACAGTATTTATCTCTAAAAAAATGTTCCTATTATAAATACTGACCCTTTGTTATAAAATTGTGATAACGGTTAAGCATAATAAATGTATACATTAACATGCTTAATGTTAACCACATACATGTGTGAATTTTATAATTAAAAACAAGTTTAGGGCCGAGCCCGTGGCGCACTCGGGAGAGTGCGGCGCTGGGAGCGCGGTGGCGCTTCCGCCACGGGTTCGGATCCTATATAGGGATGACCGGTGCGTTCACAGCGCTCACTGGCTGAGCGCGGTGTGGCCGGTCTCAAAAAAAGGACAAAAATAAAAATAAATAAAAACAAGTTTAAATTTTTAATGTACAGTTGATAGTTTTACAGACTTGTAGTATCCTATCACTATTAATGATAATGAAAAGCAGGAAGGCAAGTCTGCAGGTCCCAGCTGAAGGTACTCATCTCCTCTATCAAATGTCATCCATTGTGGCAAAAGTGCAGTTTAACAAAAAAGAAAAACTGGAAATCAGTGTTCTAAAGTCAACAGAACTCTTATGAAAATGTGAAGTCTGATAAGTAAAAGAGGAAAGCAGAGCTACTCTGAATATAGCAAAACAGAGGATCTAGAGGCTGCTGTTTTAAGCAAAGACGCATGGAGTATTCTGAACAGACAAGCACTACAATGTGTTTGAATTAAAGCCTGCATTAGTTCTCTGAGACCAGATTTTTAAAAATTTCTTTACTTTTCAATGTGGAGTCAAATGGCTTCCAAGCTGAGGAATATTTTCAAGCTTTATTTTTCCTAGAAAGAATTCTATGGCAGAGATTAAGAGAGACATCAGTTAGAAAATGCACTTTTCACGGTAGGTACTTTGTATATATTGTCAAAAGATGAGAACCTAGGGCCAGCCCATGGCTCACCTGGGAGTGTGTGGTGCTGATAACACCAAAGCCACAGGTTTGAATCCCTATATAGGGATGGCCGGTTAGCTCACTTGGGAGAGCGTGGTGCTGACAACACCAAGTCAAGGATTAAGATCCCCTTACTGGTCACCTTTAAAAAAAAAAAGAAGATGTGAACCTAATCCAAGGCAGTAGGAATAAAAAGAAACTGATAAAACACTAAAGTGGTGGAATAGTCAAGACTACTTCAGTTAGCTGGATTGACTGGGGAAAGGGTGTGAAGGAGAGAGGTGAGTCAATATACCAACAAGTTTTTAGCCTAAGTAGCTAGTCAGAAAGAATAGAATGGCAGAAGATAGATTGTTTTATACTTGAGCTTGAATGTGAGATACTCATGAAGAGGTCAAACAAACAGAAACACAACCCTGGAGTTCAGAAGAAAAATTAGATTTCTGGGTTACTAGCACATGGAAAGGTGATTAAAAAAAAAAAAAAAAAAAGACAGAACCTCAGGAGCTGCCATTTGAGGGGAGAAGGAATGATCTCCAACTTGAGAGGCCAAAGGGAAAGGTAAGTGAGAAGAGATGCTCAAGGGCCAGCCCGTGGCTCACTAGGGAGAGTGTGGTGCTGAGAACACCAAGGCCCCGGGTTTGGATCCTATATAGGGATGGCCGGTTAGCTCACTGGTTTAGCGTTGTGCTGACAACACCAAGGCAAGGGTTAAGATCCTCTTACCGGTCATCTTTAAAAAAAAAAAAAAGAAGAGATGCTCCTATCATCAAATGCTACAGAATAAACTCATAGGTTGCAATCTGAAAGCGAATGATGATTGCAGAGTCTTGGGAGTGAAACAGATTATGTACAGAGAAAAAACGCAGAACAAAATTGGTATCCTAAATACTCAGTTCTTGTAAAAAAAAATAAGAGAAATTTTTTTTTGAAAGACTAAAAATGTATCCTTGGCACCTAGCACAGGACCTGGTATAATTAGAGGGATCAGACTACAGAGGTTTGAATAGTTAGTGAGAGGTAAAGTAGTACTAATAATTAATACTTTTACATGTTGGAGAATGTTACTACTGAAAGGCGGAAGAAAAACTGGGCAGTAACTTGAAAGGGGATGCTCTTAGGAAAAGAGCTTGTTGTTTTGGAGGTGGAGTGGGGACTTCTGTCTCTTAATGTTTGATGAATTCCTATGTGGAATTTTTGGTTCTGGCAAGTGAAAATTAAATAGTCAAGTTTAATAGTTTGTCTGAGAAGAAGCAAAAGCCAGGAATAGAAGGATATAGCAACCAACTGGTGGTAAGAAGGCATGGAGAGTAGGAAATTCTAGCAGCAGGATTAGAGGAAGGACTGAAAATAAAAGGGATTGGGGCTTTTAAAGAGTTAAGAAAGCACAGCAAAAGACTACCATAAAAGCTGCTGGAAAAAGCATTCTTAAGAGCAGACCTAGCTCAGGGATACCAGGCAACAGATCTTCATGAGCAGAACAAAAGCATACTTGAGAAATTTCAGAAACTGAGCTAGGAGACCACTAGAGGATCCATGAAGATAGGAATTTTTGTCCATTTTATTCACTGCTTTATCTCCAGTGCTTGATTCATGATGAGTATTCAACTATTTGTTGAGTGACTGAATATAGCTAACACTGGATTACTGTTACTACAGGCCAAGTATCCTTTGTCTGAAATGCTTGGGACGTGTTTCAGATTTCAGATTTTTTCAGCTTTGAGTATTTGCAAATATATAGTGAGATATCCTGGGGCTCAGAACCAAGTCTAAACACGAAATTCATTTATCTTTCCTATATACCTTATACACACAGCCTGAAGGGAACTTTATGCAATATTTTAAATAGTTTTGTGCATGAAACACATGACCCATCACATGAGATCAGGTGTGTTATTTTCCACTTGTGTCATGTCAGTGCTCAAAAAGTTTAGGATTTTAAAGCATTTCAGATTTCAGATTAGGGATGCTCAATCTTTATAAGGAAAAATTTCCTCACAGTAAGATCTTATCCTAATAGTCAAGGGAAAAACTAGGATTTGGCTGTTTTGTGAATAAGGGGATTGAGAAAAACTCTTCATCTTGACTGAGGAAAATGTTAAGGTAAACTAGTAAGGACAGAGACCGAAGCAGAATAGGGGTAGCAAGTCTGAATGCCTACAGAATCCAGGTGGGTTACAAATGAATTAAGTAAATTAGAACTCACATACTCCATTTACATGGACTGCCTATATTCAGCTCCAGCCAATTATTGCCCTATTAAAATGCCAGCCCACTATGGCCAGATCTTATGATTTCAAGAGAAACCAGAAAATTCAGATTTGCAATATCTAACTCAAGTGTTGTTACAAGGGACCGAGCCCGTGGTGCACTCGGGAGAGTGCGGCGCTGGGAGCGCTCGCCACGGGTTTGGATCCCATATAGGGATGGCCGGTGCACTCACTGGCTGAGCGCAGTGCGGCCTGTCTCAAAAAAAAAAAAAGTGTTGTTACAAACTAACTTAAAAAAAAAAAAAAACACTAAGGGCCAAAGAAGACACACCTGCACCTGCAGGCCACATAGGCTCCCAGTTCTCAATCTGTTCTGGCAAATTGAGAATAGAAGGAGCTGATCTACTAGAGAATAGCAAGGAATACCTGAAAGATGACAGGCTCAAAATAATACAGTACTTAATACATTGCTCTATAGCCCAGCAGTTACTTAACTATGTAAAAATAGGTACAGGACTAAGAAAAAAAAAAAAAAAACCCCCATTGTATCCCTCCCATCATAAAACAGCCCAAGTCAATAGGGAGGGAAACAAATGAGGAACTGTTTGTGGCTGCTAGAAAGCAAGCATCCATAGGAGTTTATTCAACTACTCACAGCCCTCCAACAGTTCTTTCACTCTTTGAGCCAAATACAATTTTCTGGCAAGAATCCAGGCTGTCCTTATTTCTACTTTACATGATAAATGGCCCTTTCCATCTCAAATCAACTGCTCTTCCTGCTATGCCTACATTTTCCCCTTTCCAATCCCAAAGCTTTTTCCTATACATAAAGTTTCTAAAATAGGGAGTATAGCTTTTCCAAACTTTTCCTATCAAACATGGAAGGAGAGCCAAAAAGGTATACCATCGTTAGTTATAAGGGAAATACAAGCTAAAACCACAACTAGATACCACACACTCACCAGAATGGCTAAACTTAAACAGAAAATACCAGGTGCTGGCCAGGAGATAGAACTGGAAATCATATACTACTCAGTGTACAGTGGAATAATCTCTTTGGAAAACTATCTGGCAGTCTCTACTAAAGCTGGCTATCCTATGTCTCAGCAATTCCACTCCTTGGTATATACTAAACAGAAATAAAAGCATATATCCACCAAGACACGGACAGGAATAGGAACCCTATTCATAATAGCCCCAAAGTGGAAGCTCCCCAACGTTCATCAACAAATGGGACTGTGATATATTCCTTCACTGGAATGCTATGAGAATAAATCACCTCCAATTACAAGCTACAATGAGTTCTGATGTTGAGTGAAAGTGAGAAAATATATTCTGTATGACTCCATTTATGCAAACCTTGATAGCAGGCAAAACCATTCTAAGTCAAAATAGTAGTTAACCTTGGACATCAGTAATGATTAGAAGGAGAGAGGGGGCTTTTGGGATGTTGATTAAGTTCCATTTCTTGACTGGGTTGCTGGTTACCTGAGAGTTCACTTTGTAAAACATTGAATTAATCCTTATGTACACTATTCTATGTTACACTTCAATGAAACTAAGAAAATAGAGCCTATGTTTAAGTATTATCAATCCTCACCTCTCTACAATTAATCTCTATTAATTTATTCATCTAGGTTTACTTAGCACAACAAATTCCTTTCACATGTCCCAATTGTGCTTTGTGCTTTCTGCTATTTAAGGAAAACATAACAATTTTTACAATTGGTCACATTATTGACAAAGATGAATCTGAAAGTTTAAAAGTTCTTTATACCTATGTAAACACTTCACCAAAACCCCTTACAACATTCTGCATACAAGAGGTAATTAGCACCAGAAATATTTCTCCATATTTTAACATAATGGAATAACAATCACTGGAAACAAGAGCCCATATGTGTATATCTCAACATTCAAAAAGCTACCTCAGCATTCGTTTACAGCAAAACTACTGTTCAATTTTCCCTAAAGCCATCATTTAATAGTCAATTATCTTGCTAAAAATCATATTAAAAATCAACTCTTCCCAGCCACTATTCTTATCCATAAAGTCTGGTAACATTTCAGTCTTCTAAACTGAAGATGTCTTTGCTTGGCTACATCAGGTTTATTAGCCTATACTCTGTAGATGCAGGAAAAAACAAAACCACCTTCTCTAAAGCTTACAATAGATGCAGGAAAAAACAAAACAACCTTCTCTAAAGCTTACACTTTGGTACCTAGAATATAACTAAAAAAAAAAATATTCTTGAATCAGCTTTGTTTCTTCATGGGTTCAACGAATTCATAATGAAGTGTTTCTATGTAGATGCAGGAAAAAACAAAACCACCTTCTCTAAAGCTTACACTTTGGTACCTAGAATATAACTAAAAAAAAATATATTCTTGAATCAGCTTTGTTTCTTCATGGGTTCAACGAATTCATAATGAAGTGTTTCTATGTGCACTCCGATTAATGAAAATAATAACCACATCATTCCAGTAATATCAACCCAGAGTTGTAAGAAATGAAGTGTACTTACTGTGTAAGTAGAAGAATAACCTGATGGGTAAAATTCGGGGGCGTTCGCAGACAGCTTAGACATTAATACAGGAGCTACAACCACCTGGGGTTTAGCCATTGCTGACTCCGAGTTCTGCTGTGGGATTTTATCCTGTGAACTAGCTGGAGCTCTCAGGGGCCTCGTTTGTTCTGAGAAACAAAAATAGGGATGTTAGTAGTTATACAAAGGAATGAATGTACCCATCTACTGAAAAACCATGTGAAAAGCGCCGGTTTTTAAGAGTTAAATAAGAACCATCACGAAATGTAAGGTTATCGCCAGAACATGTACAGAGAGCCTGCAAAAACGAACAATAGACTTAGTTTAGCTCATTTATGAACATACCTGCCTCCTCCCAAATGAATGCTTGAGGACTGCCTCCCCCTCTTTTTTAAGGAATTGGTTAAAAAGAGGTGGTTGCTCGCCCAAAGTCTCACTTTAGAGATCTGGGGAGGGGGTAGCGATTTTTACTTCCTCCCCGGACGGCTGAACTCAGATCGCGGACCCAGCCCCTCCCCCAGCCGGGGCGCACAAAGGATGCCAGCAGCCACCTTCCAAACCCGGTTCTGGGCCTGTCTCTACCCCGTTACAAGAGGGCCCCGCTGGGGAAGCTTTCGGGGAACCGGGAAGAGAGGAGACAGCGCGCCGGGCCACGGCCCGCGCGGAGGGCCATGGGGAAGCGTTGGCCCAGGAGACGGGGTCCCCTAGAGCTGCTCCGTACCTGGGAGCGCCCCGGGCCGGGGAGGCCGCTGGGGGCCGGCGGGGACCTCGCACTGGGC
>NW_007730024.1:62296-71194 GCF_000696425.1 Galeopterus variegatus
TCACGGGACTGCCCTGCTCGCCGCCGGCCGCAGGTGGGGACATCTCGACGCCCCGGGCCAGACTGGGGGCAAGAGAGCGACGCTTACCCCAAGCGAGCCCGACCTACTTCGTGGCTCTCTGAAGAGAAGTGCGAGACTGACGGTTGATGCCCGGAAAATAAAAATACGGGGGGAGGGGGCGTGGACCTGGCGCCAGGGTTCGCGGACGCGCGCCCCCGTCGGCGCGCAGGTGTATGCAATGAGCCGGCACCGGCCCAGGCCGAGGACCGCTGGGGAAGAGGGTCCCTGGAAGAAACTCTGCCACCTGCTCAGTTAGCAGCGGGGGAGGGGGTAAGAACAGAATCAAAACACGCCCCCTGCCCTTTTGGATTCACAGTAGGTCACACCTGTGACCAAGCTTCAATCTCTTCCCTTTTCTGTTCCCCTCCAGAAATTTTAAGAAAATGCACTATATTTCAATGCAATTCTCCCCTTTTTCATCTTCTACTAGTGCTGCCCAATAAAAATACAATGCGAGGCACAAATGCAAGCCACTTATGTAATTATAGATTTTTTGGAAGCCATATTAAACGAGTAAAAAGAAACAGGTAAAATTAACTTTAATACATTTTATTTAACCCAGTATATGAAAAGTGGTATTATTTTAACATGTTTATTAGTGTAAAAATATTAATGAGGGCTGGCCTGTTAGCCCAGTTGTTTAGAGCTTGGTGCTGATAACACCAAGGACCAGGGTTCGATCCCTCTACCGGCCAGCCGCCTATCTATATGTACATAGATACACACACACACACACACACACACACACACACACACACACACACACACACACACAAAATGAGACATAGTTTCTCTTTTTTTCTTACTATTTTGTACTTATGGCTCATCTCAGGTGGGGTTAGGCACATCTCAAGTGCTCAAGAGCCACATGTGGCTAGTGGCTACCACATTGCAGAGCACATTTCTAGACATTCTTTAAGTGTAACTTATGTATAAATTGTTTTTGTCAGGTTTGACAACGCAAGTTCGAAATAAAGGATGAATATAAGTAATGAGAAGAAAAGGAGAAAAAAAATTGATTTCTTCACTGTTGAATTGAACCATTTCCACAAATTCTGATGTTAGCTCTCTGTTTTAAGTAAGGCCTAATGTTTTTCAATCTTTTTATCCTAAGAATCATTTCAATTAGGGACAAAAACTCTTTTTAACCGTCTTCTCTTCTCACTAATAAAACATTAACGTCTTCACCTAAGTGAATGAGAAAAGTGGCTTTAGTGAGGGCAATTATGAATAAACAATTTATGCTGTTGGTGTTAGGCAAAATAATGAAGTCAGGGAAGGAAATCAGCAGCAAGTGTGGTTCTTTGGTGTAGGGAAAGTCTTCTGGAGCTTGGTTGGGATCCAGCTTTGACCCTGACCATGTGATCTTGGATAAGTGAGGGGGTTAGCTTCTCTGAGCCTCAGTTTCCTCATCTGTGAAATAATAACTATGTTGTAGCACTGAGCATATATTACAGACAAGATTAAAATTTAAAGATTAGATGAGGTGATGCTTATAACCTTTTTAAAACCATTATTTTCTTTTTATTGATTATGAGTATTCATGGGGTACAAAACTGATTATCACCACTTGTGCCCAAGATATGATGGCCAAATCCATATTGGCAGCATGCCCATTAACACCAATTCTGATTCAGTCTCTTACTCAGATTTCTCTATTATTTAGAAAAGACCTAGAAACTATGCTCAAAAACAGAGAATGATGGGCCGGCCCGTGGCTCACTCGGTAGAGTGCGGTGCTGATAACACCAAGGCCACGGGTTCAGATCCCATATAGGGATGGCCGTTTCGCTCACTGGCTGAGCGTGGTGCTGACAACACCAAGTCAAGGGTTAAGAGCCCCTTACCGGTCATCTTTTAAAAAAAAAAAACTGAGAATGATGGGCCGGCCCGTGGCTCACTCGGTAGAGTGCGGTGCTGATAACACCAAGGCCACGGGTTCAGATCCCATATAGGGATGGCCGTTTCGCTCACTGGCTGAGCGTGGTGCTGACAACACCAAGTCAAGGGTTAAGATCCCCTTACCGGTCATCTTTTAAAAAAAAAAAACTGAGAATGAGTAATCCTGGATGTTCCACTGAAGTAGGTGCCCCGATTCTGTCCCAGGCTTTTGTTTGCCCTCACTACCCTTTTGTTTCCCCTTGAAACTTTCATGATGGCTAACACCTTCTCTAACACCTCAGACTTTCTTATGTGAAGATAAGGCCATTCTGCATTTATGGTGATGTCAAGGTGTCTTTACAGTCTCCTTTCATTAGGTAAGTTAGATAATTGACATATCCTTCACGTTTTTGCTGTTATTTAACTTGAGCCTTATTATGACGGGACAACATGAATGGATTTAGCATCATGATAATAACAATACTTAATATTTATTGTGTTTTATTATGTGCCAACCACTGTTCCAAGAGTTTTACTTTTATAATTTAATCCACATACTCTGTGAAGTAAACATTCTCATATCCCCATTTTACAGAAAAGGTGTCAAGATATCACAAGGGCTCAGATTCATCTGGGGACTGTTGTAGAGCTCACTGGCAAGTGCTAGGTATTGCAAAATGGCAAGAGGCCACACACACACTCACACACACAAATATGAGTAGCTATGGGACTCCCTGAAGAAAATCATCAAAAAAACTTCTCTACATTTATGCCTTTCTTATTAATTTATGGTGAAAGGAGAGTAGAAGGACTAAATTCAGAGAGATTGGATAATATGTTTCCAATCCCTGCAATATTGGAAAAGGATCTGCTATGAACCATAGAAAAGCTATGTTTCCTTAAACTGGGCTTGAAAGGTGTTCTCCAGGAAGATTTACCCAAGCTGCCTAATCTTAGATTTCCTCCCTTGTGATAGTAGCAACCTGGGAGAACTTTATCTTGTCACTTTGGCATGCCAGATTGTTAGTATTTGATTTATTTAACTGTTTCCTCTGCTAAATTAGCCTTCTGAAGACAGAGGCTTTTAAAGTCTACCCCTTTAGATCCTAGTCCAGTACTTTGTTCATAATGGTTTTTTTTGTTTTTTGTTTTTGTCTTTTTCGTGACTGGTAAGGGGATCGCAACCCTTGGCCTGGTGTCGCCCGCACCGCACTCAGCCAGTGAGCGCACCGGCCACCCCTATACAGGATCCGAACCCACGGTGGGAGCGGCGCTGCGCTCCCAGCGCTGCACTCTCCCGAGTGCGCCATGGGGTCGGCCCAAGTTTTTAATAAATAATAATGTTCACTTGTAATAGTCCTGCCTTTCCTTGGGTCACCAGTAAGGCAACGGTAAAGAAGACTGGTTTTCAGAATTTATTGACGTCAAGATCATAATTGGACTTTATGGGAGTAGACAGTGCAACTTTTTTTTTTTTTTTCCTTTTTTTTGTCTTTTTTCGTGACCGGCAACGGATCGCAACCCTCAGTGTTGCGCCCGCACCGGACCGGGACCGGCCACGGGATCACAACCCTCGGTGTTGCTCCCGCCCCTTGCTCAGCCAGTGAGCGGCCGGTCTGTATGTGGGACCCGAACCCTCGGCGGAGCGCCACCGCGCTTCCCAAGCGGTGCACTATAGCAGTGCGCCACCGGGCTGGCCCCGACAGTGCAACTTTTAAGTCCAACTGACAGAAGAAAATTTTCATAAATATGGGGGAGGAAATATTAGCAAACCACATAGCCAACAAAAGGCTTGCATCTAGAATATATAAAGAACTCTCAAAACTCAACTGTAAAAGAACAATATAGTTAGAAAACAGACAAGATACAGGAATAGACATTTCACCAAAGAGAATATGCAGATAGCATCTAAACCCATGAAAAAAAAATGTTGAATGGCTATCATTAGCTGTTAGGTAAATAAAAATTAAAACCCCTGTGAAATTTCACTACCCACTTATCACAATGGCTAAAATAAAAAACAGTGACAATACCAGATGCTTGCAAGGATGTAGAGAAGCTAGAAACTGAATCACTCACGTATTGCTGGTGAGAATGTACAAGGGCATAGTCACTCTGGAAAACAGTTGGCAGTTTCTTAAAATGTTATACTTGTAACTACCATACGACCCAGCACTTGCACTCCTGGGCATTTATCCCAGAGAAATGAATATTTATGTTTACACAAAAACCTGTACCAAAATCTTTATAGCAGCTTTATTAATAATAACCCCAAACTGGAAACAACCCAAATGTCTATTAATGAATGAAGTTAAACGGTGGTACATTCATACCATGAAGTACTCAGCAAGAAAAAGGAACAACTACTGATACAACAACTTTGATGGATCTCAAGGGAATTATGCTGAGTGAAAAAGAGCTAATCTCAAAAGATTATTGTGCGATTCCACTTGACAAAATTATAAAGATGGAGAACAGATTAGTGGTTGCCAGGGATCAAGGAAGGGTGGGGGGAAGAGAAAGAGGGTGTTTGGAGGGATATGGTTGTGGTTATTAAAAGAGTAGGTACTGGGGCTGGCCCATGGCTCACGTACTACGAGGAATCCTCGGAATGGAACTATTCTGTTCTTGACTGTGGTGGTGGTTACACAACTCTGCACATGTGATAAAATTGCATAGAACTAAATATGTGAGCATGCACATGACAGTATGAGAAACTAAGGTAAGTGGATTGTATCGTCAGTTTCCTGGATGTGATATTGTGTTATAGTTATGCAAGATGTTACCATTGTGGGAAACTAGGTGAAAAGTAAACAAGATCTCCATTATTTTTTACAACTGCATGCGAATCTACAATTATCTCTTGTAGTGGGTTGAATTATGTTCCCCCAAAACTCCCTGAAGCTTGAATTGTGTCCCCCAACTTTTATGTATTAGAAACAGCCCCCACAGTGACTTTTAAGAGGGTGGGAAATCCTATTATGGTAATTGAAAGGTGAAGCCTTGAAGAGGTGATTGGATTGTAGGACCCTGAAGTAGTGAATGGATCAAAAATGGTGGTCAGGGGTGTGGTTCTGAGGTCTTCCACCATCTTGCAATGTGAGACCCCTGGGTCACTGTCGCCACCACCAGATGGACTTTGGACTTCCCAGCCTCAGAAACTGTAAGCAATAAATTTCATTTTCTTTGTAAATCATTCAGTTTCATGTATTTTGTTATAAGCCACACAAACAGACTAATACATCTTTAAAGAAAGAGTTTTAGAAACCTGATACATGTAAATAAACCTTGTTCCATCTTATTCCATCAGTCCTAATTCTTTCCTACGTAGTTCAGTTCACTCCTCCCCACCCAAATCATCAAGGCAACTTACATGCCATTATAAATGAATGGGGCATCAGTAAGAGAGAAAGGAACTAGCTGATGTGTTTGTTCTCATGGGTCTCATCTGTGTAAATTATCTTTCTCTCCTAGTCTCTTGGGCCCACTATGGAATGTAACCCAGCCAGTCAGCCTGGGAATGTAAAATGGTATAGTCACTCTGTCCATACAGTTTGGCAGTTTCTTTAAAAATTGGACGTGTAGGGCCGGCCCGTGGCTCACTCGGGAGAGTGTGGTGCTGAGAACACCAAGGCCATGGGTTCGGATCCCATATAGGTGATGGCCGGTTCGCTCACTGGCTGAGCGTGGTGCTGACACCACCAAGCCAAGGGTTAAGATCCCCTCACTGGTCATCTTTAAAAAAAAAAAAAAAAATTGGACGTGTAACTACCATACAACCCAGCAATTGCACTCCTGGGAGGAAAATACTGGAAACTTAAGATGGTCTCCATGTTCTCAGTAAAAAAGGAGGAAATATCTTTGCTTAGAGTGACAGTGGGGGATGTAAAAAGAGGGTGCTTGGGGAAAATGACAATGGTTGCAAAAACTGCTCTGGGAGAGAAAGCTGATTAGGAAGGTGGGGGTGGTCACAGGAGAACTGCTGGGTGGTACTGAGGCCCACTTGAGGCTGGAAACTAGAGATTTGTGGCTGCAACACTCCAAATCATTTTGTGCTTTTTGTCTGGCAACTCCTGACAACTTGATGTAGGAACTGAAAAGCCTGCCAGAGGGAATGTAATTTTGTTATGCAGTTAAGGCACAAGGATAAAGACAGAAGAGGCTGAGAGGCTGTTCATGGTTCAGGCTAGATAGAGAAAGGGTTGAAGACGGAAGATAGGTGATAGATTGGAAGGGAAAAGGCAATCAAGAGACAGAAATAAGGGAGTTGGAAATAAAGAAAGTGGTGTTCAAAGCATGAGACATAGGAGATGAAAATTTTAGAAAAGTTCTGAGGAAATAATTTCAATTATTAATTCAACTATTAATCAACTATTAATTGCACAATTCAACCAATTGAACTGAGTTCTTGCTGGCCAGCAGGGAGGCAATGTAATTGCTGGAAATGTTCATTAATCAGAGTACAGAGTCCGGGTTTGGCACTCAAAAGACAGGAACATTAAAGTTTAATGTATGGGGCCGGCCCGGTGGCGCACTGGAGAGTGCGCCGCTTGGGAGTGTGGTGGCGCTCCCGCTAGGGGTTCGGATCCCATGTGGAGACCGGTTCCCGCTCACTGGCTGAGCGCGGTGTGGGTGCAGCACCGAGGGTTGTGATCCCATTACTGGTCAGTAAATGTTGGGCCGCACTTCGGTGCAATCACATCATAGGGCACCTAACTGTGTGTAATTCTGGCTTCCTGATATAAATCAAGCGGTGGCCATTTTGTAGGTACGAGTTCACCGCCGCCATTTCATTAGCGTTGATGCGCACGTAGCTGATTGCTCCCTTTTCCGGGGCCCATTGACTAAGCAACTTTTTCCCGCTCTGCCACCTCCCTTCCTCCCAACCTGTGGCCTCCCCTGATTGGTCAGCCGACCTCTCCTGCCCTCTTTCGCAATCCTCGCCTGCTCCCTCTATATAAGCTCCAACACCCTTGCAATAAACAGAGTTCCGGCTTTGACCGCTCTCCTGGCTCGGTGTTTTTTCTCTATCCCCGGGGCCGAAGTGCAGAGGGGATCGGGCCTGCGACACTCACCATCCCGCTCAGCCCCACGGGAGGTTACCGCCGGCTGGCCCGGGGTCCTCTTCCAGCCCGGCTTTGTCGGTCTCCGGCAGTGGGAGAACCGACAAGTAAAAAAAGACAAAAAGGAAAAAAAAAAAAAAGTTTAATGTATGAATGTCAAGCAAGAAGTCTTTTGCCACTGGCATGTTCTGTTTCCTTATCTCTCTGGCTCAGACTATTTGCTGCTCTTTTTGTTAGCATATGATCTAAAGCCAATATCTTCTTTCTGTTTCAACTCCTAGGGATATTCACAATGTTTTTCTTCCTCTTAACAAATATCTGTTGACTGTGTAATAGAGCTAGACATTCTGTTAGGTCTTGATGACATGTGAATGAATAAGACAAATACACTCATCAAGTAGCTTACAGTTAAATGCAGAAATCAGACAAATATGCAATAATAATACAGAGTTCAATGGACTGTTTATGCCTCCCATCTGATTCATATATTGAAATTCTAACCCCCAAGGTGGTAGTATGAGTAAATAGGGCCTTTGGGAGGTGATTAGGTCATGAGGGCAGAGCCTTCATGAAACGGGTTAGTGCCTTTATAAAAGAGACCTTAGATATCCCTTGCTCCTTCCACTGTGTGAGGTTATAGCTGTCTATGAGGAAGCAGGCCTTACCAGACACCGAATCTGCTGGCACCTTGATCTTGGACTTCCCAGCCTCCAGACTGTGAGGAAGAAATGTCTGTTGTTTATAAACCACCCAGTTATGGTATTTTGTTATAGCAGTCCAAGGGGACTAAAACAGAGAGTGATAAACACTATAATAATGTTGAATAATAATATTGAAACTTGGGTCTTATGAGAGGGCACAATGGGTCAACTTTGGGTGGTCCAGAAAGGATTCTGTGAGTACTCATTTCAAATAAAATAGAGGACTAGTAGATATAATTCAGACAAATGAATGGGGAGGGGAAAATAAGAGGGACTTGATGTCCACAGAAGTATCTCTCTCTTTCTCTCTTTCTCTGAAGGGGCTTCTGTTTTGCTTTCTTCTCTTGTTACCTTCCTTCCCACAGGGCAGTCATTTTAGCATTCCCTCTTAGAAGATATTCTTCCCCACCAAACTTAGTACCAGAAGACCTACGTTTACATCTCAGCTCTATCTCTTGGTGTGACCTTAAACGTGTCAGTTAACCTGAAGCCACAGTTTCTTCATGTTAAAGGGGGACTAATGGTATGTACTTCAGAGTTACTGAAATGATTAAATGAGATAATACATGTCAAAGTGCTGTATAAACTGTAAAATATTACATAGATTTTAACTGTTCGTACTGTCCTCAGGTGGTATGCCTTATGGTTTTTTACTCTTGAGTCCATTGTGGAGATGAAGAAACAAAAAATCCCTAATCATCAATATGGATTAATAGGTACTTTTCAGGTCTGCAAAGTTTAAACTCTGAAATTAACTGTTCCCTGGAGCTATTTAAAATTTTAGAGTTAATGCCATAGATTACTTAATTTGTCTTTTACTCAAAAGCCACTACAGGGAGGATGTGGCAGCTAAAGCATCATGTAGCAGTAGAGCATCTGAGGAATGTAATCCTTAGGGTACCTTTGTGGAATATATTATAAAGCATATGTAATTCACAGGGCCTGGTTTTCCAAAGCCTTGCAGTTTCAAATATTAACCTTGCAAGAACAGGAAATTTCCCTCAGGCTATAAGTCTCTGTTGCAAGATAAGGATTGTGGCACAGCAGGTTGCTGGCTCAAAAACAAACTAGTTACTGATTGTTATGTAAAAATACTAAAAAATTGCTGTTAAAAAGGAATGTATGCTGGGCCGGCCCGGTGGCGCACTGCTATAGTGCGCCGCTTGGGAAGCGCGGCGGCGCTCCCGCCGAGG
>NW_007730024.1:71204-73286 GCF_000696425.1 Galeopterus variegatus
GGGGGGGGGGGGGCGCGGGGGCACCCCCGAGGGCGGCGAGCCCGTTGCCGGTCCCGGTCCGGTACGGGGGCGACACTGAGGGTTGCAATCCGTTGCCGGACACGGAAAAAGACAAAAAAAAAAAGGAATGTATGCTAAAATCAAACTGTTGTTAATAAAACCACTTAATTGCCTTACTAAAATGTCATCTGGCTTGTTTCACTAAAAGTTACCAGTGTATATTGTTAAACTATAACCCCATCTTTGTTCTCTTCCTGTAACTTCCTGGTCTGGAAAATAAATGCAGGAAAAAAAACCGAATTTGGTGTTAATTTCCCAAAAAAGGAATGGCTCTCGCTTAAGCGTCCCAAAGGGAGATTAACCACTTTGGGGCCTCTCACTGCTCAATAAAAAAAAAGGGGGCTTTAAGTAATCCTTTCATCTCCATCACCCAGGGGAAGTGGGGTAACAAATCCATGGGGGATAAAGCAATGCAAAGCAACAAAATGGTGTCCCGTGTGAGGACGTTCTCCACAGATCAGAGACAGACCTGCCAAGCATTAGAGAGGAAACGGATGTCCGTTCATCCCAGCAAGGGAGTCCCTAATAAGAGAAATGCATCTTGGTAAGAGAATCACAGGTGGCTTTCAATTAGTGACTGCACACCTGCGGCAGGTCAAAGTTAG
This sequence comes from Galeopterus variegatus, assembly GCF_000696425.1. Classification (NCBI taxonomy): domain Eukaryota; kingdom Metazoa; phylum Chordata; class Mammalia; order Dermoptera; family Cynocephalidae; genus Galeopterus; species Galeopterus variegatus. The sequence continues at coordinate 71,870 of NW_007730024.1, forward strand.
GCTTTTTCAACCCCGGAGATATATTTTTTGTTTTCTTTACTTTTAAAATATGGATTATTCATTAACAAAAGGGGAAACTGAACATACATTACAACTCCAATGTCTCCTTAAAGCAGCAGGCCGTAAGTAACTAAATGGCAGCTTGTAAAACTGTTAATGGATATTAAACAACCATGTCCTTGATACCTCAAGAACGGGAGCCTTAACATAAAAATTTGGGAACAAATTGGTCACTGGTTAATTATGCAATGGGTCTTGTTAAGGCTTCCCACCTAACAACTAAAAATCTATGTCAAGGCACTCTAAAACCTATCCAAAACCTTAACAAAAAACTAAAACATGTTTATGTCACCAAAAAAAAAAAAACTTAATCTTTGCCAGTAACTAAGTATACTTTAAATTAAACAATTTAAAGTAAAAAAAGTTAATAGTTCTTTACAGTGTTGGTATTGTTTAAGCATGTTTTCTTTCTTATTTGCATAGTGCTTCTCTCCTCTCTTAAAAGCAGTGGTTCTTTTCTTTTCTTTTTTTTTAAAGAGATGACTGGTAAGGGGATCTTAATCCTTGACTTGGTGTTGTTAGCACCATGCTCTCACAAGTGAGCTAACCAGCCATCCCTATATAGGAATCCGAACCTGTGGCCTTGGTGTTACCAGCACCACACTCTCCCGAGGGAGCCACAGGCCGGCCCTATAAGCAGTGGTTCTTTTCTTAAGTGCATGTGCTACTCTTTTTCTCTGAAAACTTGGGGGTTTTATAAAAAAAAAGCAGCCATGGCGCCAACCAACCCCCTTTTGGGTCTACTGCTCTCCTAAAAACCTCAAGAGTCAAATGGTTTTATCTCTAATAGGTGGCTCAGCTGTTAAGCTCAGTAACCCATTTAATAAACAAAAACTAAACTAAAATCTACTTGTTTAACTACATGGTCTCAAATTTTCTGGCATCTTAAACAAACTTCTAAATTTTCTTCTAGTCTCATCTGTGTATTTCTTCACAAAATTCTATGGTAAAATGTTATACTCTCTTCTTAAAAAAAAAATCTTCCCTGCATCTTCTTAAAAAGGTTTGCATACTTTGTTTTACAGTGTAAACTTGTTATCTTGCTTTGGGCAAAGTAAAGCCTCACCAATAAGTCTTTTAAAAAAAACAATCTAAACCTAACTGTCTTTTTTACTAGTAAACTTTTTTACATCTTAAATAAAACCTATAAAATCTTTGTTCTTATTGTTTATGTCTGCATATATGCCTATGTAAAATATATATTATGTTTATATGTTCACGTCTGTTTGTGTAACTGTTTTATGTGCAAGGTACCAAATTGGCTTATAATTAATGCATGCTCATTAAATAAAAAAGTATGCTTTTCAAGTTCACGTAACTTAAATCTTCTAAAGTTTTTTTTTTTTTTTTTTTTTTT
>NW_007730024.1:73296-80290 GCF_000696425.1 Galeopterus variegatus
AAAAAAAAAAAAAAAAAAAAAAACCTATGCCAAATATCGCATAAGCCTTAGTTAGCATTATCTAATAAGGGTATAAATCTAATACACCAAGTTTTTGGCTAAAAAACCATACATATGTATTTAGTAAATATAGCTAAAACTAAAACCGGGCTTTATATAATTTACTCTAACAAATAAATGCCTATTTACTAACCTAAATATATAAAAATGTTCTTATCAGCACACATCGCTAACCGGGTTTATTAGTTAAACAAAATTACTAAAAGTCTTTTCACTTAACTGCTCTTAATACAAAATTATAAAAGGTTTTCATGGGCCGGCCCGGTGGCACACTCAGTAGAGTGCAGTGCTTGGGAGTGCAGCAGCGCTCCCACCGAGGGTTCGGATCCCATATACAGATCGGTCCCGCTCACTGGTTGAGCGCAGTGCACCTCCGAGGGTTGCGATCCCGTTACCGGTCACGAAAAAAGACAAAAAGGAAAAAAAATAAATAAATAAGAGATTTTCATTATCCCTTAAATAACTGATTTAAAAAACTTATTTCATGATAAGTTCTTGTGCTCTCTGCCTTTAAAACCCTTTGTCACCTTGGTTTTACTTGTGTTCCCAAATCTTGTAAGGTTCTTAAATATCTGTATCTTAATATAAATGCAACCGGTCATAATCTTGGTTTAATTATAATTTTAAAATGTTATGTCTTCAAATATCTCATAAAAAAACTCTAATGGGTACAGTTTTCAACAAACTTTAAATTCATAGCTTTAAACTAAAATTCCAAAATTGTACTCTTGAGTCCATTGTGGAGATGAAGAAACAAAAAATCCCTAGTCATCAATATGAATTAATAGGTACTTTTCAGGTCTGCAAAGTTTAAACTCTGAAATTAACTGTTCCCTGAAGCTATTTAAAATGTTTGAATTAATGCCATAGATTACTTAATTTGTCTTTTACTCAAAAGCCACCACAGGGGAGGATGCGGCAGCTAAAGCATCACATCACGTAGCAGTAGAGTGTTTGAGGAATGTAATTCTTAGGGTACCTTGGTCACTGTGTGGATAAAATGATCAGTAGAAAGAGGAATTTGACAATTAGCAGGCCCAATAAATACTGAAACACTCAATGAAAGTGAGTTGGGGGGGGAGGGACATTACAAAACAACAACAACAATAAAAACTTCTTTACCTCTGTGTTAGGGTTCTCCAGAGACAGAGAACCTATAGGATATGTACACAGATATGTGAGAAGCGATTTATTAGGGGAATTGGCTCACACAATTACAAAGGCCAAAAAAATCCCATGATGGGCCACCTGCAAGCAGGAGCCCCTGGGATGCTGGTAGTGTGGCTTAGTCCAAATCTGAAAGCTTCACATCCAGGGAAGCTGGTGGTGTAATTCTCAGTTCAAGACCAAAGACCTGAGAGCTGGGGGTGTTGCTGGTGTAAGTCCTGGAATTCAAAGGTTGAAGTATATGTATCAAGTTCTGATGTCCAGGGACAGGAGAGAAGAGTATTTCCTAGCTCCAGCAGATAGAGACAGACATTCACCTTTTCCTCTTTTTTTTTTTTTTTTTTCTCTTCATGTCCCCAGCAAATTAGATGGTGCCCATGCATATTGAGGGTGGATATTCCCCACCTTGTCCACTCAGGCTCACATGCTAATCTCCTCTGGAAACACTCTCACAGACACACCCAGAAATAACACTATCATGTTCTAGGTATTCCTTAATGTAGTCAAGTTGACACCTACAATTAACCAATGCAACCCCCAAATTTAGGATGGTCTTCTGACCATCAACATTTGCTTCCACTCTTCAGAAAAGCCCCAGTGATGAGAAACCATTTCATGGAATTGCTTTCTTATTCTGTGGGAAAGCTCATTTGACAAACTTATGTATGGCACAGGAAAAGAGGCACTTATGAATACCTTGAATGAGTTGAATGTACATTACTTTTATCCTTTTTGTTACAATAATTTATTTTTTATTCTTTTTAATTTACTGAAACATAATTGATTGTACATATCTGTGGGGTACAGCATTGAATGTCAATATCTGTATGCAATATCTGATGATCAAATTAGGATAATTAGTACATTCAACATTACACAATATAATCATTTTTTTGTGGCCCTTTACCAATTTCTTACTAACCCTCCACCTCAGCCTGTCCCACCTCTGATGGCCTCAGTTCTGTTCTCTCCTTTTGAGAGTTCAATGAATTATTGTGATTGTTATATCTTTTATTTATTTATTTATTTGTTTATTTATTTATTTATTTTTTAGCTCCCATTTATGAGTGAGGACATGCAGTATTTCTCTTTCTGTGCCTGGCTTATTTCATTTAACATAATTTTCTGTAAGTTTATCCATGTTGCTGCAAATGGCAGAATTTCAGTCCTTTTAATGGCAAAGTAGTATTCCATTGTGTGTATATACCACATTTTCCTTATTCATTTGTCCATTGATGAACATTTAGGTTTGTTCCTACTCTTGGCTATTGTAAATAGAGCTGCAATAAACATGGGAGTGCAGGTATCCCTTTGACATAATGATTTCCATTCCCTTGGATGTATACCCAGCAGTGGGATTGCTGGATTGTATGGCAGTTCTATCTGTATGCCGTTTTCCATAATGGTTGCACTAATTTACAGTCCTACCAACAGTGTAGGAGTGTTCCCCCTTGCCAGCATTTGTTATTCTCTGTCTTTTTGATAATGGACAGTCTAACTAGGGTGAGATATCGCAATGTAGTTTTGACTTTTATTCTTTAGATTGTGGGAATGCGGGGACTTAGCTTCAGACCAATTATAATAGTTAAAATAACATTTTTTATTACAATTTTACTAAGAAATATTCCAAAACTATAGCTTATTTGGAAGAATTTTCTATACTCACTGTATACCTACCACCTAGACTCTACCATTCATATTTTACTACACCTGCCAGGCTTTTTTAATTAAACATTTTATTTTGAGATAATTACAGATTCACCTGCAGTAGTGTGAAATAATATAGAGATCCTCCTGTACTCTACTCAGTTTCTCCCATTGGTAACATCTTTTTGCAAAACTACAGTGCAATGTCACAACCCAGGGTATTGACATTGCTACAGAACATTTCCATTACCACAAGGGTCCCTCAGGTTGCCCTTTAAGCAACATATACTTCTCTCCCACTCTCACTCCACCTTAAGCTCTGGCAACAACTAATTTGCTCTCTATTTTCATTATTTTATTATTTCAAGAATGTTATATAAATGGAATAATACCGTATATAACCTTTTGAGATTGGTTTTTTTCCTCTCTGCTAAGTCTCTGGAGATTCATTAATTCAAGTGGTGTGTATCAATAGTTCATTCCTTTTCATTGTTAAGTAGTATTCCATAGCAAGCATGTACAACAGTCTGTTTAACCATTCACCTATTGAAGGACATTTGGGTAGTTTCCAGTTTTGGACTATCATAAATAAAGCTACTATGAAAATTCACATACAGGTTTTTTTTTTTTTTTTTTTTTTTTAAAAGATGACCGGTAAGGGGATCTTAACCCTTGACTTGGTGTTGTCAGCACCACGCTCAGCCAGTGAGCGAACTGGCCATCCCTATATGGGATCCGAACCCGGGGCCTTGGTGTTATCAGCACCGCACTCTACCGAGTGAGCCACGGGCCGGCCCACACATACAGGTTTTTGTATGAACATAAGTTTTCATTTCCCTGGGATAAATGCCTGGGAGTATAATTGCTGGGTTATATCATAGTTGCATGTTTAGTTTTTAAAAACCACCAAAACCAAAATGTTTTCCAGAGTGACTATGCCATTTTATATTTCTAGTAGCAATGTTTGAGGGATCCAGTTTCTCCCCATCCTTGCTAGTGTTTGATGTTGCCAAAATGTTTTATTTTAGACACTCTTGTAAGTGTGTAGTGATGTCTCATTGTAGCTTTAACTTTCATTTCCTTAAATGCCAGTGATGTCGACCATTTTTTCATGCACTTATATTCCTCTTCTGTGAAATTTTTCTTTATGCATTTTGCCCATTTTCTATTTGAATTTTTTTAACTGTTTAGTTTTTAAAGTTCTTTATATATTCTACATACAAGTCCTTCGTAGATATTTGGCTTGTAAATATTTTCTTCCATTCTGTAGCTTGATCTTCACGATCTTAACAGGGTCTTTTGCAGAGCCAAAGGTTCTTTTTCTAAAATTTTGTTTTTGACTAGGTTCAGTGGATTTTATTTTATTTTTCCAATAAATCACACTTTTGGTGTTAAGACTAGCCCTAGATCCTGGAGATTTTCTTCTATTTTTTTTTCTAAAAGATTTATGGTTATACATAAGTCTGTATTCTATTCAGAGTTAATTATTGTATAATTCCAAATGCAAACTGCTAGTAGCTGTTCATTTAAATAGCGTAAATTGCCAATTATTTAACTTTGTACCAGCTGTTTAATGTCAGTTCTCTTTAATCCTCTTCCATTTAATATTGATTAACATCAGTTCATTTAGTTAATATTTATTTTCTAAAATCAAACACTCTTGATTGGTCAGCCTGGGAGAAGAGGGCTAAGATTGAAATTAGTGATGGTTCTGTTAAAACCTGTCAAATCGTTGCTGGATTCTAAGAATCCTCTCTTTGGAGTTATTCACTTTGCTCATAATTATCTGTAAAAGAGAAGCTTGAAACAATAAACTGCTTATAACTGTTTAATGTAATAACCACAATGAAAAGACATTAAAGCTACTTATTTTCTGGCCTGGTTTTAACTAGAGCCTGGGTTTTGGTAAGAAGTCACCTTTGGAATTCAGTTTTTGATCACATGTCTTCTCAGGCTCAGTGTACATTTTGACTTTTGGCTATTGGGAAGTCCTCTGGTTTCTAGGCTTCAAAGTAGATCCCAATCGTATGTTACACTCTCCCAAAGATTTCATTCTTTTTGTTCTGATAAATTAGGACTCGAAATATTAAATACTATTTTTAAGCATTTGTGACTACGAAGTCTCCTAAGTTTCAGAGGGTTTAAATTTTGATGTATAAATAATTTTAAAATATACTTAAAATTAAAGTATCCAATAATAGAACATGAGAACTTGCATGTATGTGAGAGATACTATCTTAAGCTGAGAGTTTGGAAGCCAAGATAGCCAGGGAAAGGAGCAGATATCGAAACAGGCAAGGCCCTTACAACTTCATAGGGAATATAAAATCTCAAAAATTTTATTCTAAAATTCAGAAGCAACTAACTTACAAACTTTTGGGACTTAATTCAATTTTATTTGGGGACTCCCTGTATGAATAATATACTGTAATTACATGTAGGAGCTTAAGGCCTAAACCAGAGCCTTCCAAATAACAAATGCTTTCACCTGAAGCAATGGAACCCAAATTATGTTTTACAAATGAGCAGAAAGAAACAGTAAATTATCAAATGCTTACTGTTGACTGTTTTCAAAAGTGAAAAGCAGTGTGTTATCTTTGGATCGGTTCACTTGTGATGTAGTCATAAATAAGTCACTTTAAATAACGTATTGAGCATTAATTTAAGCCAGGATTTCTCAGCCTCAGCACTGACATTTGGAGCCGGACAACTCTTTGTTGTGAGGGGCTGTCCTGTTTAGTGCAGGATGTTTAGCAGCATCCCTGGCCTCTACCCATTAGATGCCTCCTCTCTCTAGTGTCAACCAAAATGTCTCCAGATATTGCCAAATGTCCCTTGGAAAAAAGTTGTCCCCAGTTAGGAACAACTGATTTTTAAGCCCTGAAAGAGAAAGAAGCAATTCCTGCCTCCCCCATCCCCCACCCCAAAGTGTTGCTTTAAAACAAGAGCTTAGTTTTAAAAGTTTTAAATCCTTAACCATCACTCCAGCCCTGTTGTTCCTGCGGTATCTTGAACCTGTCTCTATGGTTGCACTTATCATGGTTTATTATCATGTTAAAACATGGGGCCGTCTTTTCCCATCTGTGAATCCTTCCAGGACAAGGACAGTGTCTTACCTTGTTTGCATCACAGTAGTAGTTCATTAGTTGAACGACCTTTTGTTCCGGTTAAACACAAGACACATTTCAAAGTAAGAGTTTCTCTGCAGTTCATTTTTTTCTTCAACATATGGAATACTAGTTTTGTTTTATGCCTTTTGGATTCATAATTCTTTTGTTAGTCTTAAATATTTCAATCGAAGTAAAAAGCATGACCTTACTGACACTTTACCATGATTCAGCTTTGGGTAAGTGAACCATTTTACACTCTGTATTTTATTCCTCTCCTTTTTAGTGAGAATACACCTGCAGAACAAGTAACAGAACTACGTGAAAAGAACAACTACGTCATTACGTTTTGGAGTCCTTTGCCGAAAACAGCCTAGGCTTGGTAAGGAAAGTTAACGTCCACAGAGAGTGCTTTCCAGCCGCTGGATATTCGCAATAACAGTAACACACGGCTTCCTGCAGGCCGGCTCTGATGCTGGAAGACAAGTACGCAGATGTATGTTAATTTTCGGGCCTTGACATAGGTTCTGAGGAATTTAACTCCACCTCTCCCGCCGGAATGGAAGAATAACTCCCCCGTTCCCGCCCTTCAGCACCCCTCGCCACCTCCCCATTTTCCTTAGGTCCTCTCTCGTTACAGAAGTTCTGATTTTTCCTAGAGAGCTAGAGGAAAGTCAGGTACACAAAGTGGATTTATATTGTCCGCTTATTTGTTCTGGTGGGATACTAAAAAGGAAATCCCACTTCATAACTGGTTCTCCAGGAGGAGAGGACAGATGTATCCCTGAAAACTTCAGCGGCCTCACTTGGCACCAGGTTTGATTGACAAGGACCGGCCGAGCGAAAGCGCGGAGGCGGGGCGGGGGGCTGCGGGCCCAGGCGGAGACAAAGAGGTTTTGACTGCCACCGACAGTGGAAGGCCCCCTTGGAGTAACCGGCCTTTGCGCTCGAGCAGGGCGATTCGTGAGGTCGCTTTTCTGTCCGGAGGGAGGGCGGGCCATTGGGAGGAGGGG
>NW_007730024.1:80310-99507 GCF_000696425.1 Galeopterus variegatus
GGGCGCGGCCGGGAAAGGGGCGCGGGGCTGGAGTTGTTGACCACCGACCCCCGCCGGGAAGGTGACCTGTCAAAGAGCAGAAAGGGGGCGGGGCCCGCAGTGCCTGGAGGGCTAGGTGCCCTGGGGCGCCCGCAGGCCGAGGTTTGGGCGGGGAGGAAGGGGAACAGTGCCTCGAGAGCCCCCTTTCTGGTGTTCTGCAGGGGCGACATGGAAGGGAGTGGGCGGGCGGATTCGGAACTGGGTCCCAGCACAGGGCAGGGAATGAGGCGGCAGCTGTGCAGGTGCAGAGCTGCAAATCTTGGAGCTTTGGGGGACAGGGAGAGTCATACGGAGTCATTTCGACCCACAAGGAGGAAGGTGGTGGAGAGGAAGGTCATAGAGGACTTTCAATGGGCGGTGCACCCAGAGAGGTGGCAGCTAGATGCCCCAAATTGTGCTTGAACCTTGAAGGAGTTCGGGGAGGGTCCCCGGCTGTGGATAAAGGATATAGCAAGCAAAAGTTGTGGGTGTATGTCGGGGGTTATGGTGGTGGTGGATGCAAGCTTCTCTAGGGCCGAGAGTGGGGCCCGGGCTGGCGAAGGGGGAGAGACAGTGGAGGGGGCGGCCTGGGCAGAGCTGATTCAAACTCTAGAGGCGGAATGACTATCTTGTAGCCTCGGCCAATCGGCTTCCAGCGGGGGGGTGGGGGGAGTTATAAATAGTAGTCTCGGGCACTTGCCAGAGGTGGCAGTTTAGTTGCCGAGGGAGGGGCAGTACCGGTGGCAGTGGCTGTGGCACTTGGTATGTCCTTGTTGGTATGTCTCGCTTTTAAAAGCGTGGCTTGTTTATTGTTGCAGGCGTCCTTTATTTGCCCTGTGGTGCAGGGCAGTCCTTGAGCAGTTTGTCAGGATTACTACAGGACAGACTATTTGGAGCGGTGGGGTTTATGTGCCTACCTACTCTTATTTAAAATGCTACCCTCTTCTCCATTGCACCCTTTTTATTTGCAATCCTCGCCTTTTATTTATTTATTTATTTATTAATTATTGAACGGGTAGTTTAGGATTACCTTATCAGCAGGCGTGGTCTGGCTCTTTACCTTTGCTGATAGGATCAGTTTTCCATAAGGCTTCATAAGCATTTCATTTTCAAAGGAAATTTGCTGAAACTCCTTGGAGAATGTGATCAAAAGATACTCATATTACCTAACCCTAGTTATTCATTCATTTAGTCAAAAAATACATATTGACTCCTCTATTTTGTGCAAAGCAGTGGACCAGAGGTAATACCAAAGTGAATATAACAGCTAATAAAGATATTGTGTTCTTTTCCTGCTCACAACAACTCTGTGAGGTAGCTGCTGTTATGATACCCATTTAATAGATGAGGAAATCAGGTACAGAGAAGTTAAGTGACTTGCCAAGGTCACACAGCTAAATTGCAGAGTGGGGGCTTTCAATCCAGAGTTCAGCCTCTTAAGCCTCTGTGCCATACTCCCTCTCTAGGTCGGGTGCTTGCCCTCAAGGATTTTTTTTTTTTTTGTCTTTTTTGTGACCGGTAAGGGGATCGCAACCCACCGGCCATCTCTATATAGGATCCGAACCCGCGGCGGGAGCGCTGCTGCGCACTCAAGCGGGCCGGCCCAACCCTCAAGGATTTTAATTTGATTAGGGGAGACAGTAACACAAATAACTTATATTGAACAGGCATAGGAATGCCATACTGAAAAAGGCTTTTTTTCAATTTTAAGTTGTAATGTTTTCCTCTTATTGCTTTAAAGTCATTAAAGCACAGGGATAATGAAGCAGCAGAGAGCTTTAAAATGAAGATGGGGATGTGATAATTAAGATGCAATACTATCTTTGGTGTAAACATGTACTGGCCAATAAGGTGGTTCAGATATTCTCTAAATATCTTCCAGGGCCATTTGTATTTGATTTAGGCTCGGTGACATGACTGCTTTTGCCAGTAAACTACCTCCTGATCTTTGCCATGTATGTTCATAACTTGAATCAAGTGGAATCTTTTGGAGAAATTGGCCTCTGAATGCCTTGTCCTTATTTATGTCTAATGCCCCTGCCTGGGATCTGCTTAACATCAAATTATCATTTTCTAAGTAGGCAGGACAAATTTTCCAGACTTCAGACCATTGAACAGGACTTCAGCTTTAAAGTACCATAAAATCTCATCTAATTGTGAAACTTCTAGAGCCTAAAAGTACCCTAGACACCTGCTCCCTGATGCTTTTTTTATAGATGTGCAGACTGAGGATCAGAGAGGTTCAGGTCAGATAGCAAGCGAGTGGTAGACTCGGACGGTATAGGGCACTGTTCGTTCTTTTGCTGAGAATGTCTGGGAAATCTTTGTCAGCCTGTGAGAATGGTGGTTGTTGGGGAGCTGAGATGATCCAGAAGAGAATCTCCAGTAAATGAGGAGGTTGGGATGAGGGTAGGTCATTTAGTAATGGTAGGAAAAAATCTCCCTCAAGACAAGAATTATCTCTCATCTATCTTTCTATCTCCCTCAGTGAATGTTTTGGATATGTGACTGAGTTTTGCACTCATTTGCTGTCTGTATCCAGCCATGAATAACCCAGTATGTGACCCGTGAATGAGTGAGGAGGGTATTTATGGGACTTGGAATGCCCTGAGACTGAAATGAAATGACATATGTGGAAACATTTTGAAAATCTAAAATCATCTATTCAAATGCAAAGAATTATTCATACACATTTTTAATTGCCTGCTAGAACATATCTTGCATTCTCCCTCTTTTGTAACTTTTTTCTCTTTTATCTCATCTGAATGCCTTTCCCTTCCTTTTTTGAGCCCTCTAAGAGGATATGATCTCCTTCTTTGATCCCTCAAATAACTTTGTGCTTGTGTTCTCTGCTTTGTAGTATTATTACTTGTTGACTTTTCTTATCTCTAAGTGTGTGACTGAGTGGAAAAAAACACACTCAGTTCAGTTTCTCTCCCTATACTCTCCCAACATGCCTTTGACAACAGATGTGTGGAATCTCTCCCTACCAGCAGGCAAGCAATCAGTACTGCAGTGGACACCAGCTAGGTGTCTTCCAGTTCAGTTCTGATGCTGTGTACCTGGAGATGGTGTCAGACCCCACAGGTTGAGGGCTCAGTCTCACAAGACTGAGTGCACTGAGGCACAGTCACAAGTCCATCCTCTGGAATTTCTGACGAGTCAAATTCAAGATGTGATTCCCATGACTCCTCTCTACTCTTTAGGCTCAATTAATTTGCTAGAGCGGCTCTGGCTCACAGAACTCAGGGAAACATGCTTACCGATTTATTGTAAAGGAGATTTGAAAGGATACAAATAAACAGCCATATAAAGAGATACATAAGGTGAGGTCTGGAAGAGTCCTGGATGCAGGAACTTCTGTCCCTGTGGAGTTGGGGTGTGCTGTCCTTCCAGCACACAGATGAGTTCAGCTGTCCAGAAGCTCCCTGTTCCCTGTCTTCTTGGGCTTATTGTGGTGACTTCAATGGATAGGCATGATTGAAGCATGGACAACCATGTGGAAATATGAAGAAAAGGGTATGATCCAATGCTTGTAGGCTGATTATGGAAACCCAGAGAGGCTTGTTTATTTAGATTCTTCTTGGCCTCTCTATGTAGCATTCCTTCCTCCTGGATATGGGGCAGGATCCCTTCTGGAATTGGGGTCTTATGAGACAGGCCGGAGGATTCCTTTATGGCCACTTCCAAGACAACAGCTGAGGAAGATTCAAGTCTTACCTTGGGGAGCCAGGAACCATGGATGGAAAAAAAAAAAAAAAAAAAATATATATATATATATATATAATATATATATGTATGCATATGTATATTATATAAATATTTACAAATACTTGTATATATAATAATATCACAGTGACCCATTCCAGTTTAATTCTACAAGTGCTCTTAATGGCAGTACCTCTGAGACTCTAACCTTGGTACATGTTTGTCAAATTAAAGGTCATTTTAGGAATAAGCACTGCTTCAATTGAGAATTTCCATTACCAGCATTGCTTTCTGGTATTTAAAAAAGTTTCTTCAGGGAGTTGTGGCAACATTTGTAAAATTAAAGATGAGCTAAATCCTTCTGGAGTCTGGAAGAGTGTTTCTGGAGGCTGCTGGGATCAGGTGCTCTGTCCTGTGAGGGCCACATGATAGACCAGAACCAAAAGGCATAGTTGATAGTCTTATCTGAGTTTGCCTGATGGAGTTCCTGGTCCTCAGCTTCTTCCCATTCTTGAAGCAAAGAGGAGAAAGGTGGAGAAACATTGGGAATTGTGGGGTTGGTGGAAGTGCCTTCCGTGCATCCCTGGGGATCTGCCAAGGAGGGCAATGGAGGTAGCTGCTGAAGCGTCAATAATAGCAAAGGCCAGAGGCACTTCACCCAGCCTGGTTAGAACTGGCAAAAATTAGCCACTTGTGAGAACCACTGGCAAAAGAGTTCGTAGTTACATCCACATCTGCAAGCACAAGCCTGTGTGATAAAGATACCATGGAATTTCTTTTTTCTTGGAGTCATATCCCATGCATGTTTAATTTTCTTGAGAGGGTCACTTGGAAGACGTGAATCTTGTGTTCACTCAGTCAGCCCCAGTTCAGGGGGTCTCACTTGATGAGCATCCTGCTGCATGGAATAGTATGACAATGTTTTCTATACAACCTGGTGGCTACATGTATGTCACTATTGTACTGTACAGTATTTTAGACACATGAAGGAAAATTCAAAGATAACTTTGATGATATGCAATTTTTGCTGGATGTGCTGACTTAGAAGATACTTTAATGTAAAGTATGACTTGGTTCTATAGTAGTGTGTGTGTGTGTGTGTGTGTGTGTGTGTGTGTGTGTGTGTGTGTATTTAAGCTTTGCAGCTACATTAAGGGTCAAATAGACTTATGTGACCTAGGCTTGGAATTGAATAATGAATTTATAACTCTAATTTTAGTGGGAAAATGGATTCGACTTTTAAATACATGAATTGGAAACAAACTCTTGAAGCATCTTCTGTAAAAAAGGACCTGGCAAATAACTTTTTTGTAGATGCCCACATATATTATCATTATATTCTGATCTCTTTAAATTAGTATTTTTTATGTTTTTGATGTTGTTCAAAAGGTGAAGTATTTTTTTCTTGGAATATAAACATTTTATTTTCTTTCCTCTTAGTGATTTGCCTTCAAGGAAACTGGGGATTCAGAAAGTTGGGAGCAAATATCAACATGGCAAACCTACTGAAAACAGTGGTGACTGGCTGTTCATGTTCTTTACTTACCAATTTGGGGTCCTGTAAGGTTCTACGTGGGAAGAAGAATTTTTTACGAACATTTCATACGCATCATGCACTGTGGTGTAAATCCCCTGTAAAAGCAGGTAAAGTCTCACTTCATTGTTTGTAAATCAAACCTCAAGTCACAGGAGATGATAGATCTCCTGATAGATAAAAGGAAAAGCCATGCAGTTTTATAGTCTTGTGCTTGTGAGTGATCATTTTTAATAAAAAACAAGTGAGTGCTTTCATATTTTCCATGTATTTCAAGTTCCTGGTTGCCAGTGCTAACAGAAGAAAAGGAAATAGAAAAAGAAAAAAAGATAAGCCAGTTGAGTTGTACTCAGGAGACTATTCCTTATAGCAGCCCTTCCTTGTTCCTAGTTAGAATGGGGAACTGTACCATATATAGTGCATTTATGCTCAGGAATTAGGAATTTAGTGTATTAGTCGATCCACATTAATGTTTCCCAATTTAGTAAATAGCAACTTCATCACAGTTGCTCAGGTCAGAAACCCTAGAGTCATCCTTCATCCTCCTATAGCTATAGATCAACCCTGTCTTGTATCTACAATCTATCCTCTTATCATTGCCACTTTTATCATCTTGGTCGAAGCCAATATCATTTGTCCCCTGGACTGATGTACCAGTTTCCTAAGTGGTCTCTGTGCTTTCTACGTCTGCTTCACTACAATCTGCTCTGCACATGACAGTAGAATAGTCTTTTTAAAATATGGGATCATGTCACTTCTCTGCTTCATTCTCTACTAGCTTCCCAGCTCATACAGAGTAAGAGCTGAAGTCTTCCAGTGGCCTAAGACATTCCCTGCTTACTTCTGTTCTTGGGTATAGGCCAGAGGAGGAGAGGCTAAAAGGGCACCCTTGTAAGCTGAGTCAAGTTCCCTTTCAGCAGAGACCTTCCCAGCACTTCCGTCTACCCCCTCACTGGCCAGAACTCAGACATGTGGCCATTTGTAGCTGGAAGGGAGACTCGGACGTTTAGTCTTTTATTCCAGATGGCAACATACCCAGCTAAAAATGGCATTTTGTTACTAAGGTGGAGGAACAGGATGGATATTTGGGGGGCAACTCTTGTCACATACGATAATGCCTTTTTTTGGTTTTTAAGTTTATAGGACTGTTTGTTTATTCATTAGGGACCCCTAAACTGCTAAGTGTTTTGAGTTCTTATGTCTGCCTCGAATAGATTTCATTAGCTTCTTTTCTTGTTCTCAGATGACAAGTCACTGTTGGCGGGGTACCTGTCCCTAAGAGCCCCCAGCTTTATCTTCAGATGTTTTCTTTTAAACTGGTCTGGAAAGCCAGATTATCCAATATGATAAAATTGTGTATAAAATAAAATAACTGTTGAGGACGTAAGAGTTGTCCTTTTGAATAAATCCATGGATATTAAGATCTCTGTATTGACTCTGTATATATAAGACTTGTTTGTTTAATTTCTGGTTCTTGACTATTTCCTAGATAATTATTTTTATCTCTAAAAGATAAGGATTATATTTTTTTCTCTAGTATAACCGCAATTTCATTACCACGTTGAAAAGCATAGAAAGTAATTCCAATCAGTATTCATATTTTCTCAATTGTTCTTCTTTTCTTTTTCTTTTTCTTCTTATTTACAGTTGGCTTGTTCAAAGAATGATTCAAACAGGATCCACACATTGTATTTGCTTGCTATGTGTCTTAGGCCTATTTTGATCTATAGAGTCCCCTTCTCTTTTTTTCTTTTAATTTACTTGTTGAAGAATTTAGTGTTGTCCTGTAGAATTTCCAACATTCTAGATTTGGCTCATTGTACCTCCTTGTTTAACCAGTTTCTCTGTCCCTTGTATTTTCTATAACAGTTAGCTAGATTTGAATGCTTGATCAAACTCAAGTTTGCTTTTTTCGGCAAGAATACTGGATTGGTGGTGCTGTGTGCTATCTGTTGCATTATATCAAGAAGATCAATCAGGCCTGGCATATTAGCTCATTTGGTTAGAATATGGTGCTGATAACCAAACTCAAGTTTGCTTTTTTCGGCAAGAATACTGGATTGGTGGTGCTGTGTGCTATCTGTTGCATTAAATCAAGAAGATCAATCAGGCCTGGCATATTAGCTCATTTGGTTAGAATATGGTGCTGATAACAATGAGGTCAAGGGTTTGGATCCCCTTGCTGGAGGCCAAGACAAACATACAAACAAACAATAACAACAACAAAAAGAACTAAAAAAAGTTAATCAGTGAGCTTAGTTGTTGTCATTGTGATGTATCTGTTATGAAGTTACTATCAGTTTTTTACTCATAGGCTGTAGCAGCAATTTGATTGATGGTCATGAACTAAATCCATGATTTTGTTAGGGGTTTCAAAATGGTGATATTCTATCATGTTATCTTTATTTATTAACTAGAATTTTTCTATAAAAAAAGCTTTCCCTCTATTATTTAGTTATCCTGAGATTGTGCTGGAAAGGTGGGATAAATGTTTGATTCTTATTTATTGGTTTTGGTAATAACCAGTTGGTTTCCACAAATTATCACAAACTTAGTGGCTTCATACAACACAAATTTATTATCTTAACACTTCTAGAGGTCATAGCCTGAAATAGGTGTCACTGGGCTTAAATCAAAATGTTGGCAGGGCTTCATTCTTTCTGGAGGGTTTAGGGGAGAATCTGTTTCCTTGTCTTTTCCAGCTTCTGGAAACTGTCTGCATACCTTGGCTCATGACCCCTTCCTCTGTCTTCAAAGCAGCAGCATAGCATTCCAGTTGCTCTTGACTCTGACTTTTCTGCTTTCCTCTTCCACGTTTAAAGACACTGTGTTTACATTGGGCCTATCCAGATAATCCAGGATAATCTTCCTATCTTAAGGTCAGCTAATTAGCAACCTTAATTCCATCTGCTACCTTAATTCCCCTTTGCCATGTATTGTAGCATATTCATAGGTTTGGGGAATTAGGACATGGATATCTTTAGGAGGCCATTATACTGCCTACCACATGTTATATCCTCCAAAATTGACCAATGAAGCTTTTTTTTTTTTTAAAAGATGACCGGTAAGGGGATCTTAACCCTTGACTTGGTGATGTCAGCACCATGCTCACCCAGCGAGCCAACCGGCCATCCCTATATGGGATCCGAACCTGCGGCCCTGGTGCTATCAGCACCGCACTCTCCCGAGTGAGCAACAGGCTGGCCCGTCCAATGAAGCTTTTAAAACATATTTTATTTATTAATTTTTGAAGTATCAGTATGAACTCATGGATTTTAATGTCTTTGGATGTGTTTTACTCCATTGCCATTAATTATTATTCTTTTTGATGCTCAGATTATCTTGTATTTGGTCAGTGAAAGCTCTTTCAATCTGGCTCCTAAGTCCTTTCGACAACTTTAGTCATCTTTGAAAGCTTCCTTGACTTTTGGCATGTAGGGCCTAGATAATTTGAGGTTGTCAGATGAGTGAACTTCAGATGAGTGTATGTAATTTAACTTTGCACATCAGTTTAAATATTTTCCAGCTTTCTATTTCTCCCTCTCCTTCAAGTAGGGAGTAAGATTCAGCATTTGTTTACTTTGGGTTTACTATAAATTATTACTGCATAAGTAGTATGGGTTCTAAGACTATGTTCACATTTAGATATTTCTAGGTCAACTTAATCTCTTTAAGGTCTCAGTTATTAAGTTACTCTGTAGAGTTAATTTGATTCACTTTTTCGTTATATATATTCAGAGTTTAGGTTGTAAAAGTGGATTTCCTGAACTTTAGTAATCCTTATACGGAAACTGAAATTCTTTATTTAAAAAAATGTGTTTATGCCTACACATTGAGTAAATAAATACATTGAGTAAAACATTAGAAACTAATGTCCTTTGGCTAAAGCTGGCCTGAACCACATATAAATATATCTCTGTGTTATATAGGCTCTTTTGGGTTGCAAGCAACAGAATCACATCAGGTTATATTTTGTGATGAGGGTTTATTGTATGGATTCTTGGGAAGTATGGGATCCCTGGAAACCCCTCATCTACTTCTTAGAGAAGTGGAATGTTCTGGATTTTATAGTTATGGTGCATCTTCTCTCTTTAAATATCCACTACTGATGTTTCTACCACTGTTGTTACTGATCTCTTTTTGATTACCTTATGGCTATGCTTGACTTCCATACCATTCTATTCTCGTTGTCCCTTTCAGTGGGTCTCCCATTCAAACTCCCTGAGAGAAAACCTGATTGGGTTGAATAGTCACTGGCCAACTGTTTCTACCACTGTTGTTACTGATCTCTTTTTGATTACCTTATGGCTATGCTTGACTTCCATACCATTCTATTCTCGTTGTCCCTTTCAATGGGTCTCCCATTCAAACTCCCTGAGAGAAAACCTGATTGGGTTGAATAGTCACTGGCCAACATAAATGTCCTTGGGCAGAGTTTCTGTATAAGTCATCTCAGAGGCTGAGGCTGCTGGTTTTCCTCATGTCTGCCCTGTAGATGATTATCTTTGACACAGTTGCTGACCCCTTATCTAAATAAAACCAATAAAACAAAAAACCAGAAAACAACAAAAAAACCCCACTTGGAAATCTATAAGGAATTGCTTGTGGCTAAACTGAGGGGACTTTGGGTGTGACAGGCCATCAGTGTGTCTAGTACACAGCTAGGTACTGTTCTTCTGTCTTTGTTAAACGTAAGGAAGGGGAGATGATAATCCAAGATGGTTAGTTTGAAGAGCAAAGTTCACGTGCTGAGTGATCTCTCAACCCCATTCTTTTTTCTTTTTTTTTGGTGGCTGGCCGATAAGGGGATCTGAATCCTTGACTTTGGTGTTGTAACACTGTGCTCTAACCAGCTGAGCTAACCAGCCAGCCCAATGACCCATTGTATTTTTCTAAGAATAAACTAAGCTGGCTGGCTGGTTAGCTCAGTTGGTTAGAGTGGAGTCTTATAACACCAAGGTCATGGGTTCAGATCACCTTACCGGCCAGCTGCCAAAAAGGATAAAAAGAATAAACTAAGCTTGTCATGTGTCTTGAAAATAGCCATTTGATTAAATAAAATATTAGCACTTCCAGGACTGTGGGCATAAAAGTTTCTCATCTATCAAAAGTAGAAGAATTATGATTACAAATCAGGAACATCATTTTGAACAGCAACTTGTGTGTGCAATGTATTTTGAGGAATAGACTGCCCACTTCCATTTTATGCAATCTGTTATTAAACATGGTTTATTTTGTACCAAATGTATATATATATATTTTTTGCCTTTGTTTGAGGAATTCCATATAAGCAACTGACTGTTGGAGTCCCCAAGGAGATTTTCCAGAATGAGAAGCGAGTGGCATTGTCTCCGGCTGGCGTTCAGGCCTTGGTCAAGCAGGGTTTTAATGTTGTCGTGGAATCGGGTGCAGGAGAAGCTTCCAAGTTCTCGGATGATCACTATCGAGCAGCAGGTGCCCAAATCCAGGGGACGAAGGAAGCGCTGGCTTCTGATTTGGTGGTCAAAGTAATTATTCCTTTTCCCTCTCCCATTTGCAGTATGCTGGCTTTCTGAAATATTTTTGTAGAAATATTAAATTACTTTCTCTGGTGTTATAGCTTTTCCTATTTTTAAGCAATGCCTTTCAAGGAAATGGTTGCGTGTTGTAAATATTGTTCATGCTCCAGTAGAACTTTTGTCAGGCAATGTGATCTAGGTATAACCATGAGAAGAGAAAAAGTGGTTTTCATTTTTACATTTGCTGTGTGGAAATTCCCTTTTAATTTGCTAGGGAAACTTTGTACTACCTGGTTTGTATATATCCAGGATACCTACAGGTGAATATTTAACTACCACTAAAATGGAAAGAAGGCAGTGGGAACTAAGCCTAGGACTGAATGTACAATGATCTTCTGACACCTGATTGACTCTGACATAAGTGCTATTTCTAGAAAGGGCATGACTATTCTGGAGAAAGCAGCATTGGGCTGAGTATTAAGTAGCCTTACCTACTTTAAAATAAAGTCCTAAGATAATACACAATAGAAATCTATACACTGAGGGACTTTAGAATTAAGATTTTGTGTAAAAAAATCATATAGAGAAGGGCGTAGAGGCTGTATCAAGAGTCTAGCATAGATGATAACTGGAGTTGAGCATTACATTAAATCCCAAGCCTTCCGCAACCAAGGCAAACAGGGAAGTATGGATTATATAAGCATGATTATCAGATTAAAATAAACTTTTTCAGGAAAGACAAGCTTTTTAAAAATATTTATTTCTCAGTGTAATCACATTTTTTTGTTTGTTTTTTGATTTTTTTACATAAAGTCTACTGAATAAATTAACGGAATCTTAAATGCTGTTTTTTGCAGAAAACAAAACCAATTATTACTATAGAAAATTAATAGTAAAATGTGTGGTATGGAGATAAATTGAAGTTCAGCTAAAGCTTTTAAAGTTTTAGGTTTATAGATACTTGGTGATATAATTTGGTATATAGTAAAAGAACTTAGAGAGAATAGAAAAATACATATAATCCATTCCAATGTATGTTGTAGGGATCAAAACCTTTTGAGGTGTCCCTCAAAAAAGGGTAATAAGAGTGCACATAAATTTTGTAAATGTTCTGTGTTCCTTTTAGGGATTCACAATGTTTATGATCATGTTAAAGTCGTGATGATAAATTCTATTAAATAGGAACTTACATAACTTTTTACTAGCATTAATAAATGACTTGACCTTGGGACTATTTTGAGTCAAGTCTGTTAACATCCCAAGGAGCACATTAAGGGAAACATTCCCTTGGTTTGACTTATTCAGATACCAACAGTCTCAGCTGAGCATTTGATAGAGGCCAGTAGAATCAATTCAGAGTTGTCCTCTAATTTTTACTAAATCTATGTTATAGATTTTCATGGAGGAAAAATAGACCTTATCAGAAAGTCTTAATTAGTCCAGAACCTATAATCACATTCATCACCAGATCAACAACTGAAATGGGAATAACAGACAAAGGGGTCTCATAGGTAAATTGAGGTGAAATGCTATGATATGAAATTATTGACTCAGTGTTTGTGTTTGTATTTAAAACATAAATCCCAGAGGGTGTGTTTTCTGTGTTAACTTGCCTAAAAGCACTACTGTGGACTGGGAGCTAATGAAATGACATATTGTAATTGAAGATTGATTTTAAACTTGTATATAAAACATATTTTAAAACACTTTTAAAATGGAATTTTTAAAATTTGGCTTTAAAAAGTGGATGTTTGAAACTTTCAAGCATGTGGAGTGTGTATTCATTGATTTATTTGATACTTCTGAACATAACAGAATATATTGTAGCTTTTTGCTTAAACCCACTTCAGCAAGGCTACTAATTTGAATTGTGTTTGTTTATAAATAGTAATCTGGAATTTTAAGGTGACATAAATCTGTACTTAATACCATGGAGATTTTAGTTTACAATGTTCTCAATGGTCTCACCAAGTGTTTATGCTTGCCAAAATTAGCAAGGTTCGAATCTTTGAACAAATAATAAAAACTTCCTGTCTTTTTATTCTAACATCTCTTAATGTTACCAGAGTAATAGGTAACATCACTATTGGGAGAAACATTGGGAGGATAGGTTTGTTGTAGAAGCTCCGTATTTTTTCACTGCTCTACAGTTAATTGTCAAACCTGTCCCAGTACTGTTTATTTCCCAGGCGTGTGCTCTTTATTTAGCCTGGTCAGTAGGTCATCAGTCAGAAGATAGATGGTATACATCTTCGTGTGCCTTACCTTGCTTAAGATTTCTGTCAGAATTTGTTGATGAAGGATTTACTTCTGGAGTATCATTTTAATCGTAGCATATTATCCAAATTGTCCTGTGTACTAAAAAATATGACGAAGGTATTTATATATTTTAATCTATGACTTGACTTTTTTTCTCAGGTACGAGCCCCCATGGTTAATCCAACATTAGGTGTTCATGAAGCTGACCTTTTAAAGACATCAGGAACACTGATTAGTTTTATTTACCCAGCCCAAAATCCAGACTTGCTAAATAAACTTTCCAAAAGAAAAACCACAGTCCTGGCGATGGACCAGGTTCCAAGAGTCACAATTGCTCAGGGATATGACGCGCTAAGCTCCATGGCCAACATTGCTGGGTAGGTTGGTTCTTTTTCATTTCAATTGAACAAAAGCACAGTGGAGCTACAGAAGCATTCACACTGTTAGCTCTTCTCTCTTGCAATGATTCTACTTGTAGTAATTGTTGGAGATTGCAGCTTTTTGAGAGTGCCCTTAAATTATTTTTAATACTTATTTTATTGTTTCACGGTAACCAGATAGGAAATGAACTGCATTGTATTTTCCTTCTTTAATCTCCACCACAGGAAATAACTGTCAGATTATTCATATGAAGAATATACTGTATTTCATATGTGTATGTATATATGTATAACTAGGTTGAAATTACTGTTTTTGTAGGTCAAAAATAGTTGAATATTGGCAGTTTCATATGGTTATATCTAATATATGCATATTAGCAGATTTGTCATCTCAATTAGGTTTTGCTTAGGTAAATTCATAAAATATTTAATGGATAGAGAAAATGCACTAAAAGAAGTTTTTTTTGGTGTCAAACACCCATATTGATAACTGAGGGCTAACTATGTCCTCTTACCTTTAAGGCAAAGATGGTAATAAGCTTCATTTGCCCACAGCACTAACACATTCCCTGTTTATTGCCTGCGGTGCTATGTTGAGAAGGATTCTAAGGCCTATTCTGCTCAGAGGAATGTGGCTATAATTGAGTAATCATGCCTGACATGGGTGAGGGGTAGGAATAACTACATGAATGCAGTGTATTGCTGACTTTGCCTTAGAGGACAGGAAAAATCTGGAAATACGATGAAGTGTATGAAATCAGCTCCTCTAAGAAACTAATTGAATTAGAATTTGAGCATGAAAACTATTAGAAGTTAACAATTTGCTAATACTAGTGAGGTACCAACAAAAGAAAATATTTTTTAGAAAAAGTGCATAGAGAAAAGACTAACATGAATAAAGCCTTTTATGGCCTGACACGAGAGCTGAAAGTTTTCAGCTATATTTTAGGTGTAGCATATCAAATATGCCATAGATTCAACTTTGTGTTTCAGCTGTTCACTTTTGATATGAATGAGATGCAATGCACAAAAATGACAAGTTAAAAACCTATTTTGTTGTCCTTAATGTAACGTGGCAAATGGTTTGTTTGAAGATATCTTTTTGTGGTATAGGTCATATACCAAGGGACAAAATAAATTGTTGCCATATTTGTTTAGATGGTAAAGAGTTATATTAGGCAATGTGGGCCTTAAAATCTTATATTGAAAATATACAATGTAAGGTTTTAAGGGTATCATTGATTCTGTCATGTGAAATGCACAAATGTGAAAGAATATCAAAACCAATAACTCTAGATCAGTGTTTTTAGGTGCAGAATCTTTTGAGCAAATTAAATATTATGAGGCAATATAAATAAATCCAATAAAATTGGATTTATTTGTAGCCTTGGTTGTATTGAGGGGAGGAAGAGTGTCCAGAAACAGTCCTACTCTCTCCCACCCACTGTGGCCCCAGATTTGTCTGAAGTTTAAACCTGTAGGGATCTATGGGACACAGTTTGAAAAATCACTATCTTATGTCCTGAGGACATAAAAAGGACGTGTAGAATACGTAGTGTGAAATGGATCTATACAGTGTGTGATACATTATCTAACTCATACACACAGCCACATTACAGTGAAGATATGCCAGAATACGTAGTGTGAAATGGATCTAATGTACATACCTATACAGTGTGTGATACATTATCTAACTCATACACACAGCCACATTACAGTGAAGATATGCTGCTTGCACTTCATAACTGTGCATTCTGAGTTTTTTTCTTTCATCAAAAAGTGCCTAGTTTATCACTATTTTCCACTATGAACATTTTCTTGTTCATTTCCTATGTGATCAGTCTTGTTTTTATGATTCTTTTCACAATAGCAACTGAACCTTTTGTAACACTAATTCTAAAATTAATTTCTTACAATGGCCTTTTAAATCTTTGTCACATTTGCCCTTTGAATATTTCTATCACTTGAATTCAGAAGTAAGACCAATAGATAATGTAATCTCTAAAATACTGTTTTCTTGTTTTGGTATGATTAACTTAAATAGTTGTGACTGTTACATGTTTATGTGTCAATTGTTACAACAAGTATTATTATATAAAAATATGGTTAGGGACAGGTTTTGTTGCCAGCTAGCAGGTGGGTCTTAACATTAAATAGTTGCATTATAATATTGAGGTAGAGTGTGTATTACCGAATGAAATGTGCAAAAGGCCTTTTAAGTATAAAATAATAAAATGAAATTAGTGTAGTATGTAAAAAATATCCTATTGAAGAAAAGATGGTGTACACTATTCTTATTGCATAGTTTGTTTCTTTAGCTAAAACCATATTTTTTGAGCATTTACTATGTGATAGACTTTATGCTAAATGCTTCACTTGCATTATTTCATTTAGTCTTCACAACAACTTTAAGAGACAGATGCTATTTTCTTTTTTTTTTTTTTTCCTTTTTGTCTTTTTTCGTGCCCGGCAACGGATCGCAACCCTCAGTGTCGCGCCCGTACCGGACCGGGACCGGCCACGGGATCGCAACCCTCGGTGTTGCTCCCGCCCCTCGCTCAGCCAGTGAGCGGCCGGTCTGTATGTGGGATCCGAACCCTCGGCGGGAGCGCCACCGCGCTTCCCAAGCGGCGCACTATAGCAGTGCGCCACCGGGCCGGCCCAAGACAGATGCTATTTTCATCTCCACTTTATGGATAAGGAAACCAACTGTTAGAGAATTAAAGAAATTTACCCAAGGTTACAAAGCTAATGAGTTGTAGAACTGGGACATGAACTGAGGTCAGTCTGTCTCAAAATCCCTGCTTTCAATCATTAGAGATCTCTGAGGTTGGAATCTAATTATATACAAGCATATAGCTAATCTAATTTTTTTATTTTAAAGTTTTCCCCCCTATTATATAAGGACTACATAGTCATCCAAAAAAATTTGGACAACATAGTAAAGTAAAAGAGAAAATTCAAGTATGTGTCCCATGACCAAGGAAAACCACTTTTGACATGTTCTTTTCTTTCTTTCATTACTTTTTAAAAATCTCAACTGATTTTCTGTAGTATTTGTTATGAAGAGTTATGAGAGTCATCATGGATAAGATTGTCGCTCTGCAGTCAGGCTGCCTGGGTTAGACTTCTGGCTTTTCCATTTCCTTGTTGAGTAACCTTGGGCACATCTCTTCATCTCTCTGTGTCTGAGTTTCCTCACCTATAAAATAAAGGCAGTAATTGTACCTAGCAATAGGCTTGTTGCAAAGGTTAAAGGAGTAAGTATATATATAGCACTTAGAATTGCTCTTGGCACATAATAAGTACTATATAAATGTTAGCTATTCTTATTCTTCCATACAGCTTAATTGATGACTTATGATGATATATGAACCTAAGATCTTTCATTTTATAGAATTTTTTTTATTTGTTTGTTTTTTAAGTTATAAGGCTGTTGTTCTAGCAGCAAATCATTTTGGACGGTTTTTCACTGGTCAGATCACAGCTGCTGGAAAAGTTCCTCCAGCCAAGGTAGGTACAAATTTTAATGTTTCTTCATAATATAAATTGATTAAAAGAAAGGGTATGTAGAATCTTAAAATACAGTTATTGAAAAATTTTTGTTATGTGTTAACTTCACACAGATGACTTTTGTGGCATGTACAAATATATGGTGGAGCCTCAAAGCTGAACATTTAAGATTGCTTGAAAAATATGAACTTTGACCTTCCTGGAAGTTTGGTCTTTTTTTCTGTTTTTGACTTACTACCTTGAATTCTTAAAGCAATTTTGCATAAATTGTTCTGTATGGCCTGCTTATTGCTAATTTTAAAAAAAGCTTCAAGATACCATTCAGCAAATTCTGTGGTTCACAATTATTGCAACATTTTGGTTCATAGAAAAGACCTTTTTGGTTTCTTCACTGTTTGTCAATTTTTGGGTCAAGCGGACAGAAAATGGGAAATGATGTAATCAGGATGTTTGGCAGAGGGAAAGGGTGCTGTTTCTTTAATCCAGATTGAGAGCAGAGAGGAGCAGTCAATGATGACAAGTGAGGATGGGCTAAACAGAAGAATTGGAGATTATGATGTGACCCTTCAATACTAAGTATGCTAGCTGGCCTGTTAGCTCAGTTGGTTAGAGCACAGCCTTGTAACATCAAGGTCAAGGGTTCGGTTCCTCATACCGGCCAGATGCGAAAAAAAAAAAAAATTAAAAAATATTAAATACACTGAATAACAATATAAACGCTGAGGAAACATGACTATAGAAAACATGACTTTCAATGTTGATATATACCTGTCTATAGGGCACAGGTTTACCTGGTGCTTCCTGCTCTTAAGTACTTCATTATGTAAATCCAGAGTTCTCACATAAGATAAATTTGGAAAAAAATGAAGAAAAAAAAAATAGCTGTAGGAACTTTGAGAAATCTAGGTATATATTGCTTTGAAGAACAGGCTGGGAGAAAAAAACCACAAGAAGTTTAAGTGCAGGCCGGAATACTTAGCAAAAAAGTATGAGCAAACGTCACAGGTGTGATATTTTATTTTGACTTCTTTTTCAGGATCATGAGAAAACATCTGGCACTCAGTGGTGGCCAGAAATTCGATGCTGTTCTTTTTTTTTTTTTTTTTTTTTAAAAGGATGACCGGTAAAGGGATCTCAACCCTTGGCTTGGTGTTGTCAGCACCACGCTCAGCTAGTGAGCAAACCGGCCATCCCTATATAGGATCCGAACCCGTGGCCTTGGTGTTATCAGCACCGCACTCTACCGAGTGAGCCACGGGCCGGCCTCGATGCTGTTCTTAAAGTGGCTGAATGCTAGGGCCCACCTGTGGCTCACATGGGAGAGTGTGGTGCAAATAACACCAAGGCCAAGGGTTCGGATCCTATATAGGGATGGCCAGTTAGATCACTTGGGAGAGTGTGGTGCTGACAACACCAAGACAAGGGTTAAGATCCCCTTACCGGTCATCTTTAAAAAAAAAAAAAAAAAAAAAATAGCGTGGCTGAATGCTTTGATGCACAAACCCACTATACTCAGTTTTGGTTAGAGTCTTTCTAGATGTATGTGGAAGTTGAGAGGAGGGAGAACCAATCAGCCTTTAAAAGGTGGAAAAGTGGCTATCTTTACTGAGAACTTAAATTGTGCTTAAGGGACTTCGGTTACTTACAGAAATCATTGTTGGAAACTGAAGAATTAAACACTAGTTGGGTTTATCCAGGTGGATTGCATAATATTTTATTTGGGTTTCCTTTAAACATGGAGGATTCTTACTTGTCTAGAATGAACTAAAATCAATCCGTTGAAGGCTTATGATATGCCAGGCATTGTTCTAGGAGCTGGGGATATGTCATGAACAAGACAAAAAAGACCCCTGCCACTCGAAACTTACATTTTGGTGGTGGTGAGGGGAACGGTGAGGGGACAAATAAAAAAAAAATCAAATAAATATATGTAATAATTTAATTTTATTTATGTATTTATATATTTTTATTTTTATTTTTATTATTTATTTTATTTTTGTCTTTTGTCTTTTTTCCGTGTCCGGCAACGGATCGCAACCCTCAGTGTTGCCCCCGTACCGGACCGGGGACCGGCAACGGGATCGCAAGCCTCGGTGTTGCTCCCGCGCCTCGCTCAGCCAGTGAGCGGGAGCCGGTCTGTATGTGGGATCCGAACCCTCGGGCGGGGGCGCTGCCGCGCTTCCCAAGCGGCGCACTATCCAGTGCACCACCGGGCCGGCCCTATTTTTATTTTTTTAAAAAGATGACCGGATAGGGGATCTTAACCCATGACTTGGTGTTGTCAGCA